>NC_067475.1:36015007-36316370 GCF_947179515.1 Apodemus sylvaticus | reverse complement strand
TGCTGCTATCTGGCCTTGTTTTCGTTGAGTGGGTGTTTTCTGTTGTACTCTGGTTCTTAGGAGAGTTGTTGCCTGGTAGGGAATGCTTCAGAGATCCTGCCAGGTGTGACCCATGGTGGTTCTGGGTATTGGAAGCTGACATGCAAGAATGGAAGGCTAAGAAAGAGGGTGTTGAGGATGTCCACAGCAGAGAAGAAAGTCCACTAGGAACAGATTAGTCCACTAGGAATGGAAGCAGAGTATAAAGAAAGGCCGCAGCAGGTAGTCCGTTACAGAGCTGGGGATGAAAATGGAGGACGTGGGGGATTTGGACGAGAAGAGATAGAGTGAAGGTCTGAAGCTGCTCTGCGTGCCTCTCCAGCCTACTTGCTTCTCTGGCTGGCCTGGGCCACCAGTTCCCTGAGAATAGCCGCTACAGCTCAGGGCTTGGACAGTGAGATGATGAGATGTCCCACTGCAGATGGGGCAGAGAGCATGGGAGGCCACAGCAGATGGTATGCTACAGATGGGCGTGAGGCTAGAGGGAAAGGGAAGGAGAAGTGAAGATCTGCAGTTACCCAACATGCCTCTCTGCCTCTTGTGAACAGTAGGTTCCCAAGGAATGAGGAATAATCTTTATGGTGTCTATTCTAATAGGGCAGAACTGAAATAGACTACCAATTTGGTATAAAAGTGCTCCCACCCACCCCAGGGGCCAATCGCCAACAACCCAGAATGTTTTCTGGCTTCCAGCTGCCCTCTGCTTTCTCCTCAATCACTCCATGTTGACCCTGAGTGGCTGATGAGCTTCTCTTTAAAATTAACACTCGGCTGATAAAACTTCTGCCATTCCTCTTCTAGGCTGACTTCCCTTCTCAGCGAGGCATTTTTATGCCATGTCAAAAGCTCCGAAGGATGTAAGATTGTACTCTACCAGCGAGGGTTAGCTTACTGGATTTGAGAGGAAAAGGACATTGTTACTCACGGCACAGTTAGTCTAAGGCATGTCAGCAAGTCCATCCAGTACCCCACAGAGTGTGATAGAACTAGGGTCCCAACAAAATCACACCATGCAGCAGGTCTCACGTGGGAGGTTTGTTAGGAGGAGGAATAGAGGGAACCTCTGGGAGAGGAAGGAAGGAAGAGAGAGGGAACAGGGAGAACATAGCTTTTATTTAGACCCGTGGCACGTGTGCAAAGGGACAGACATAGGAGCAATCTTGTTGCCTCTTGGGCAAGTAGAGTTGACATATCTTGTTGCTGGGTCCCTCGAGAGCTGACTATAATGATGCCTGATTGCTGTGAAGTCGCTTCTGTCCGTGGATGTGTCTGATTGCCAACAGAGTGAACTTGGTAAAGGGAGTACAATGCACATGTGCAGTGCTTTCCAGTGTAGTACGGGACACTTTATTTAGGGAATCTAAGTATCAGAATCCTTTACAGCAGGCACATACCTCAGGCCTTTGTTTCAGGGGGATCAACTCCTGTTTTACAAGACGTACAGCAGCAGAAATGTGGGAGACCTGAAGAATTATCCTCTCATCTTAGCAAATCACCTATATTTCATTTCTTCTAGTTTTGTGAATTCCAAAAGGTTGATTATTAGTAACTATTGGGGGAAGAACATTGATCACAGGCAAAAATGATAAGACTTCCAACTGCCTGCATAGATGTGGCACATATATATATGGTAAGATGTTCATATTAAATGGTAAGAATTGTGTATGTGTTCATGGGGACCAGACGCGAGGGAAGGAAGAAAGGTGTGAGGTACATTAATAAGCAGACTATAGAAACATAATAATTTTCTGGTTATGAAGCTCTAAAGCCAGGTGCAGGTGAAATTACTGACTTTCAGCCAAGGCACAGACTGCCGCGGAAGAATGCCAGCCAATATATAAGGAGCAAATGACATACATTCATCTTTAGCAATTGGAAAGGAAAATCAATTGTTTTCCATTTTTTTTATTGTTATTTTTTTTATTCGATATAATTTATTTACATTTCAAATGATTTCCCCTTTTCTAGCCCCCCCCACTCCCCGAAAGTCCCGTAAGCCCCCTTCTCTTCCCCTGTCCTCCCTCCCACCCCTTCCCAGTTCCCCGTTCTGGTTTTGCCAAATACTGTTTCACTGAGTCTTTCCAGAACCAGGGACCACTCCTGCTTTCTTCTTGTATCTCATTTGATGTGTGGATTATGTTTTGGGTATTCCAGTTTTCTAGGTTAATAACCACTTATTAGTGAGTGCATACCATGATTCACCTTTTGAGTCTGGGTTACCTCACTTAGTATGATGTTCTCTAGCTCCATCCATTTGCCTAAGAATTTCATGAATTCATTGTTTCTAATGGCTGAATAGTACTCCATTGTGTAGATATACCACATTTTTTGCATCCACTCTTCTGTTGAGGGATACCTGGGTTCTTTCCAGCATCTGGCAATTATAAATAGGGCTGCTATGAACATAGTAGAGCATGTATCCTTATTACATGGTGGGGAATCCTCTGGGTATATGCCCAGGAGTGGTATAGCAGGATCTTCTGGAAGTGAGGTGCCCAGTTTTCGGAGGAACCGCCAGACTGCTTTCCAGAGTGGTTGTACCAATTTGCAACCCCACCAGCAGTGGAGGAGTGTTCCTCTTTCTCCGCACCCTCTCCAACACCTGCTGTCTCCTGAATTTTTAATCTTAGCCATTCTGACTGGTGTAAGATGAAATCTTAGGGTTGTTTTGATTTGCATTTCCCTAATGACTAATGAAGTTGAGCATTTTTTAAGATGCTTCTCCGCCATCCAAAGTTCTTCAGGTGAGAATTCTTTGTTTAACTCTGTACCCCATTTTTTAATAGGGTTGTTCGGTTTTCTGGAGTCTAACTTCTTGAGTTCTTTATATATATTGGATATTAGCCCTCTATCTGATGTAGGATTGGTGAAGATCTTTTCCCAATTTGTTGGTTGCCGATCTGTCCTCTTGATGGTGTCCTTTGCCTTACAGAAACTCTGTAACCTTATGAGGTCCCATTTGTCAATTCTTGCTCTTAGAGCATACGCTATTGGTGTTCTGTTCAGAAACTTTCTCCCTGTACCGATGTCCTCAAGGGTCTTCCCCAGTTTCTTTTCTATTAGCTTCAGAGTGTCTGGCTTTATGTGGAGGTCCTTGATCCATTTGGATTTGAGCTTAGTACAAGGAGACAAGGATGGATCAATTCGCATTCTTCTGCATGCTGACCTCCAGTTGAACCAGCACCATTTGTTGAAAAGGCTATCTTTTTTCCATTGGATGTTTTCAGCCTCTTTGTCGAGGATCAAGTGGCCATAGGTGTGTGGGTTCATTTCTGGATCTTCAATCCTGTTCCATTGATCCTCCTGCCTGTCACTGTACCAATACCATGCAGTTTTTAACACTATTGCTCTGTAGTATTGCTTGAGGTCAGGGATACTGATTCCCCCAGATTTTCTTTTGTTGCTGAGAATAGTTTTAGCTATCCTGGGTTTTTTGTTGTTCCAGATGAATTTGATAATTGCTCTTTCTAACTCTGTGAAGAATTGAGTTGGGATTTTGATGGGTATTGCATTGAATCTGTATAGTGCTTTAGGCAAAATGGCCATTTTAACTATATTGATTCTACCGATCCATGAGCATGGGAGGTTTTCCCATTTTTTGAGGTCTTCTTCCATTTCCTTCTTCAGAGTCTTGAAGTTCTTGTCATACAGATCTTTCGCATGTTTGGTAAGAGTCACCCCAAGATACTTTATACTGTTTGTGGCTATTGTGAAGGGGGTCATTTCCCTAATTTCTTTCTCAGCCTGCTTATCCTTTGAGTATAGGAAGGCCACTGATTTGCTTGAGTTGATTTTATAACCTGCCACTTTGCTGAAGTTGTTTATCAGCTGTAGGAGCTCTCTAGTGGAGTTTTTTGGGTCACTTAGGTAGACTATCATGTCGTCTGCAAATAATGATAGTTTGACTTCCTCCTTTCCAATTTGTATCCCTTTGACCTCCTTATGTTGTCGAATTGCCCGAGCTAGTACCTCAAGTACAATATTGAAAAGATAAGGAGAAGATTGTTACCTATGTCCAATGGCACTTGATCCCTGAGTCTGGTTGTAATAAGATAGTTTAAAAACTCCTCCAGAAGTTCAACTTCAATGAAGTTTCACATTACTATTTTGAAACTGAGTAAGTCTACTGAAGCCATAAAAAAAGGTAACAATATATCTACTTCCTCAAGCTAATGTTTCTTTACATAGACACATCCTTTAATATACATGTTTTGGGAGATTCAGAATAGTTACATTATTAATGAATGCTAATTAGAATTTAAGTTATGTAACTTGCTAATAATACATAATATCAAAGAAATGTGATGGCGCATTGGAGGCCTATCGCCATTTGTCTCTGGTTCTTCCTTCCAAATTATAAAGCAGAGTAAGCACTCTTTTCTGGAGATAATAAACCGTGTACATACCACGATTAGTTTCTCTGACTATGCAAATATTCCATCACTGTTTTATGACCCTGGGAAACTAGTTTTGTATGCATAATCTTTCTGGGCATAAGGTAATAAGCAATCATATTATTTTTGGTGATGAACTAATTGCTTATGTACACATGATTTTTACATTAGTCTAAATACAGCTATGTCAAATATATGAGGAGTGCCTATAAATCTGCTTTATATTAGTGCTTTCGAAACCATTAAAATAAAAATGAATATAATTTATGAGTTTAATACTCATAGAAATTTAAATAGGCTGCATATGAAATTGTTTTTGAAGTTAGACAACTTTGTGCTTGTGTGTGTGGGTATCTCTGCTTGTGTATATGTATGTATATGTATGTGTGTATATGTGCACGTGTATGTGTCTCTGTGTGTGCATATGTATGTGTATGTGTATGTATGTGTGTGCAGAGGATGGGACCCACAGTCTTGCACATACAATAAACAGGCACTCCTCTACTGAGCTAACCCAGACAACACCTACTTTTATATTACTATAAAAATGAGCCAGGAAATTTTACCAAAAATTCCAAGTAAATGACAGCCTTCTCTGTCTCTGCTTCCTGATCTCTTTAAACTTGTGTTCTTCCTCCAAATGATGAGGATAATAATTGGTCCTTTACTACAAAGCTATTGTAAAGTCTCAAGGAAAGCAACTATAAAGGCCTATATAGGACAGTGGTGTTAACATACAAACTTTTTTCCAAAGAAAATCCCCTATGAGGAGGGAGGTCTCCTAATGCAACCCTCGTCAGAGTTTCCATAACAACCTAATAAAGAAAAACCTGTAGAGGGCCTTTTCCGACTGTCAATAGACAGAAATATAAAACAGATAATATTTCATCCTTAATAACAGTATTTGCAGGACCCAATAAATTTCCTTCAGCTCATAAACAATAAAGGGAAGCCTCACTAAATAGATGAGATTTCTGTAGATAATTCAAAAAGGAGGACATCGAATTCTGGGAAACAGGCTAGCTATAACCAACACAGCCTGTTACTGTATCTCTTTGCAGCTTTAGTGTAGAAAAAAGGTTTCAGAGGATGCTCAGTAATAGAGAGATATCTGGCCATACTCTTTGGGTGTGCTTCATGGATGGTAAAATCCCCCATGAATAGGAAAGAACATTATCTTTATCACAGGAAATAATGACCAAACTCAAATATCAACACAGTAAGAGCTGGTAGCTGAATCTTGCAAGAAGACAGATTTTACTTGAGAGAGAAATACTGATGACCAGGACCTAAAGACACAGGAACAGGTGACAAAGAGGTGTCATGGCTAAATGACAATCACAGATGTGGCAGTGTGAGATGAAGACATGCAGACCAAAAAAAAAATATAGTAGTGATTCTAATTTTAAATGTTATGATAATACACTTTAACCTTGAGAATGTATGCTTAGACAGAAAATTAATTTTAAATTGAAACCATGTCTAACAGTAGAGAAACTAGAAGAGTGGTTGTGTTATCAATAGATAAACTATATTAATCAATTTTTAATTTCAGCAAAGATTAGCCTGAAATAAATTTATGTTTAGAAAACTTGGTATGATTCCAGATTTTTAAATTCCTAAATTTCTTAAAGGGCATGCAATTTGACGTAATCATTAAAGCATAAAAGATAAACTAATTTTATATTTTCTCTGTCTGTGCTTTTACAATATAGATAATTCCTCTTCTATTTTAGTCATTGCTTTTGTATGATAATATGTTTTGCATTCATTTGAATTTAGGCTAAAAATGGAATTTCATCTTTAAAATAATTTATCTAAAATTTCAATATTCTTTATATTAATTAACTTTGGGGACTGAAAAGATGAATCAGTCACTAAAATAGCTTACTGCTCTTACAGAAGATTTGAATTCAGTTCCCTACACCAACATTGGGCAGCTCAAAAAATCCCTATAGTTATAGGTCCAGGAGGTCAATCACCATCTTCTGGCTACCCTTCAACTTCTTCCCTGCCCCCACACACATATAGACATGGACATTCACACATAGGCATACATATACATAAAAATAAATACCTAAAACACTTTTCAACCATCTATGACCTACCTATATTACTTTCTGTAATTTTAGGATTTTTCCTTGTTTTAGGCTCTGTTTTAGTCATGCAGTAGTGACTTGCTGCATAGCCGATGCTAGCCCATTACCTGGCTGCAGCCCACTGAATGCTGGGATCACCGGCATGTGCCACCACACCCATCTTTTTATATTTGGAGTTCTGAAACTTCAGCAGACAGACTGCATGTGTGGGCTGTGTTAACTCTTCTTGGTACCAGGTAAGCCCTTCCCAATTCAAGGTATGTATTTCTTCACATAAGGGATATATTTTTTTCTCCACGTTTCTTTGAAAGGTGTGATTATTTGGTGTGATCATTCTAACTTTTTTAGAGCTTCTCTTAGAGGGAAAATGCTGGAATTTGTGATCTGCCCTCCATGTTTCTAAATACTTTCCCAGACCATTCACTATCATGAAAGACAAGAGGTAGGGAAGAGCCCCTACTTGTTATTTCTTGTCATTCAGACCATGGCTGAGCCTCTTATGTAAACAAGCTTGTCTTTAAACTTACTGAGATCCACCTGCCTCTGCCTCCCACACCCTGGGGTTAAAGGTGTGTGTCACCACACCCAGTTATACTTTTTTTCTTACTGCTTAATCAATTTAATGGTGAGTTTACTTTTTAATTGTAGCAATCACATTTTAAGCATTTTATAATTTATTCCTATAACTGGATCTTTTGCAAATTGTTTTATAGCTATCGTATCTGTTGTGTCCTCCTAGGAATATTATTTTTAATTGTAATGTCTTTTTCTCGTTTCCTTTATAACGTGTATTTATTAGGATTTGTTCTCTGCTGGTTCTTGGCTTTCACTTTATTTTTGAGAAACAATATAAAGCTCTACACTTAAATATATTCGTAGCTAGAATGTGTTTCTTAAATGTAGCCCTTTGATGAACAGACTAGAAATGAATACTGCTCCGAGACCTTCAGTGAATATTAGTGTAATATCCAAGTGGATATGTTGTTCCTGAGGTGAAAAAGATGTATATTGTTTTAAAATCAAAACCCCAAGCTTTTGATTTTACAAAATGACGCAGGAGCCAGATGTTGGTGTGAAGGCCTGATGGCTCAGAGAGGCAGAGAGAGCACCTAGCTGACCTTCCTCCTCAGCCAACATCACAGGAGGAAAGAGCACGTTCTCCTTCTTCACACTGTCTTAAAGATTCTTCCAACTGAATGTCCCTCTGTCTACGTCCTCTGTGTCTCTGTCCATCCTTCTGACTTCCTCCCACTCTCTGGTTTTTTCCAATGATCAGTCACTGTCACCTAGTTGCTTGCTCTTCCTCTTAACCTACAGTTGGCTATTTATTGAATCTTGTTTATAATAAACAGAAAGGTTTTGGAATAAGGGTATGTGCTAGCCACACCACAACTAGAACCAGGTTTTTCCAGTATATAATCTTGGGGTTCACAGTATGATCAGACATCCTGTGTCTTAGGGTTTCATTGCTGTAAAGAGACACCATGACCACCTCAACTCTATATAAAGGACAACATTTAGTTGGGGGCTTGCTCAGAAGTTCAGAGATTCAGTCCTTTATCATTATGGCAAGAAGCATGGCAACATCCAGGCATGCATGATATTGGAGGAACTGAGAGTTTTACCTTGTTCCAAAGGCAGCTAGGAGAAGTATGTCTTCCAGGAAGGTAGGAGAAAGGTCTCAAAACCCAGTGATACATTTCTTCCAACAAGGCCACACCCAGTCCAACAAGACCACACCTCCTAATAATGCCACTCCCTGGGCCAAGCATATTTGAACCATCACATCCTGCAGCAGTTTGACCAGCCCAAAGGTTGGTCTCCCAAAGCCAATGTTTAGAGCAGGGAATCTCATACATAACTTTCATATCTTTTTCTTGTATAATTTTTTAAAAGACGCATTCACATATACATATATGTCCCATTCACTCTTTCATTTGACAGCTAAGCACTAAATCCTTGTTCTTTATGCCAAGGTTAATGAAAAGAACAAAGCCACCTCCATTCTAATGTTTTTTTTTCCATTCTCATATGCATGTTCTGTGTGAGTTCATGTGCATAGACACAAGAGTGGGGTATATGTGTGCATGTGTGTGAATGCATATGTACACCTGATTATTATGTAAGAAAACACTCTTGCCGGTATGACTACTTTTCCTCATCAGATAGCTATGGCTATCCCCTACTTCCATCTTTCAAGGCTAGAGTTATGGGGTTGCCTGCCTGCCCACCTGGCATTTATGTGTATCCTGGGGAATCCAAACTCTTACTTACAGGTAACTGTTGAGCCATCACCCCAACTCACAGCCTAGTGTATTTGAAGAGAGTTGAGATGGGTACTTTGCAAACCAAAGTGTAAATACTTAATAAGGCATTCTTAATTTGAGAAGTCAAGATAATACATGTATACTTTAATATCTCAGTTTCAAGTACCTATCAAATTATAACTTGCAGGAAATCATCACATTGCAAAATTAATTGGAAAAAGCAAGATTAAAAAAAACTTAGAATAACAAAACTAAGAAACAGCGGTGATTTGAAAGTTTCCATTGGATTAAATTAACGTTTTCATATATAATGTATTTTATATAATGTAGAAAATATTATACTCTATATTAATAGTATATATACATAAATACATAACATCAGATATATGTATCTGTATATATGTATAAAATAAGCTTAGAATGATATTGTTTTCAAGTGGAGTTCTGAATAACAAAAGACAGAATACAGATTTCCCACCTAAAATTATCAGCCTTCTAAGATGGAGAAGATAAAGTTTATAATGCAGACATTAAGAGAGTTTTAGAGTTCTCCTACTCTCTCTCTCTTTCTCTCTCTCTCTCTTTCTCTCTCTCTCTGTCTCCCCCTCCTCCTCCTCCCCTCCTTCTCCCCTGTCTCTATCTATGTATCTATGTATCTATGTGTCTATCTATCTATCTATCTATCTATCTATCTATCTATCTATCTATCTATCTATCTGGTAATCCCTTGCCTCAACTACCCAAATGATGGGATTATAGTTGTGTTTGACCATGCCAGGTTCAATACAAGCTTCTTGAAACAAAGTGATTCAACTTTTCAAAAATCTTTTCTTTTTTTTCCATAGCATCTTGCTAAGTGATATAGTCTACTATGAACTACTTCAGCAAGAATAACACTGTGGTTCAGATCCAAGGGCATCTTCCTTGCATTAGGTGTTAATTTTTATGTTACTCAACTGTCACAGCCAAAGTTTGCTGTCTTTTCACTGAGTCCACTCCCTGACGTCAGTTCTATTCTAAGTAAGATAATACATCATAGGTTTGGCATAACTCCTCCTCATCTAACACTGTTAATTACCAGCAAAGGAGAAAATAGAAAAGGTAGAAGGTGGATGAAGAGGCTGAAAAGATGCCTTTGCCTCATGTGTTTCAAAGGTTTTGAGCCACAGCAGACTAAACCAACCCCCTAAAAGCTCAAAGTTGGTAGAAGGCACAAGAAAGGACAGCTGCTAGAACTGTACATTGAGAAGCCGCTCCTCGTTTTGTTAGCTAGACAGTTCTAGCCCTTTCAACTGTCAAGATTCTGACTGTTCATGAAGAATAAGCATATCCCTTCTAAAAGCAAAACAAATAGGCACTGCTCCCCTTCTTGTTTTTTACTTTACATGCAAAAAGTAAATCCAAGTATTTCAGCCTACAACACGTTCAGTTTACTAGGGGGCTATCAAGATGGAGCCTCAATACAAATCAAGCAATTTCTACACAGATATCATAGCAGGTAAGAAAGTCCCCAACTCTGCAGAGCTATGAATAGGCCTTCGAAGATACAAGTTTGTTGACAGTAAAGAAATCACTTGCTATATCACATACTATACAGTTGAAATCTTGTGAGCATTTTTCCTGCTCATTTTATAGATAAAATGAGTCACATTAGAAGATCGTAGGTAATATTTGACTAAATAGAAGACTAATTTTATACTATTTCATTGCATGAAATAATGATGTCATATTTAATATTTTGCTATTGAATATATGTTACCATATATTTTACCAACTGTTTTAGCCAATATTCTTCAGTTTTGTGCTATATTTCCTATGGTATAATCTCACACCCAAATTTGGTCTTATTTTATAAGATAGTACCAAATATTATACATAATTTCTAAAGTTTAAATAGATAATACAAAATACTTACTATATATCAGTATAATCATATAGGCAACTATGTGTTCCTATTTAGAAAAGGACAGAATTTACCATTCAGTTTAATATCTGTTTGCTCTGTGTCTAGGATATGCAATAAATTCTAAATGTTAAGAGTGTTTCTATCACAAAGAGTAAATTATTCTACTATATTTAGAATTCTTAGGGTATTTTAAAACTGAACAATAGTATTATTTTGCCAAATGTAGTTTCCATAGAATCACACTTCACTTAATAGATGAAGGAAGACCAAAACTGACTCTGTCTACTAAACCATGGAGTCCTTCTAACCTTGCCTTTGTTTAAATGCCTTTCAAATATTTGTTTCATATGAAGCCATTAAATTCATTCATATTTTCTCCTTTTAAAATTGAGACAAGGTTTCACATAGTCTGAGCTAACATCAGACTCTCCTTATATTTTATTAATACTTACCATATTCAGCCTACTTTATATACAAATTTCATGTTTATCTGGCTAATTTTATGTCAACTTGACACAAGCTAAAATTATCCAAGAGGATGGAACCTCATTTTAGAAAATGCCTCTATAAGGTGGGGCTGCAGGCAAGCCTGTAGGGCATTTTCTTAATTAGTGTTTGTTGTGGGAGGGCCCAGCCCATTGTGGGTGGTACAGTCTCTGGGCTGGTGGTCCTAGAGTACATAAAAAAGAATGCTGAGCAAGTCACAGGGAGCAAGCCAACAAGCAGTACTCTTCAATGGCTTCTGCATCATTTCCAGCTCCCAAGTCCCTGCCCTCGATGCTTTGATGAGTTACTACTTGGAACTGTGAATGAAGTAAACCCCTTTCTCCCTGAGTTTACTTGCTCATACTATTTCATCACAACAGTTGTAACCCTAAGATACGATGGAAACAAGTTAAGTGAGTTAGTGACATGGTTTCCAAGTCTATTAGCTGCTGCCCAAGAAGATGACATATTTAGAAAGTCATAAATGTAAAAGGACCATGATTTCATTCTGCCCCTGTGCAACAAATTTTTAAAAGAATTCCTCATGTCAGTAAACTCACTAGTACTAAACTGATAAACATACAAACTTCTTGTGAATGTTTTCTCCCTTGAAAACAAAAGAAAAAAGAAAAAGGAAACATACAAAATTTACTATAGCTTTTTCCTTTTTTCTTTTTTTATTGTTTTCTCAATATCATTTTTATGTTCTTTCTCATAAAGTAGCTGCTTTAACATCTGTAAAGAGTTAAACCAGAGAAATCTGGCCACCTGTAGAATCTAGATTCCAGAGTGTTTTTAAGTGCCATTCAAATTTATCTTCATTTACTTATAGGTTCTTCTTTCAAGAACAGCCCATATTATCTATAGGCTATATACAGCTGATATTATCAGGTTTTCACAAATGGAGTCACCCTTTCCTTTTGGCATATTCTACCAGAGTAAATAAGCATCCTACCTTGGGGAAAAACTGTAAAATAAACATAAATAGTGATGTAATTTGCCTTCTGTCCTGAAAAATGAATTCAATAGGATCATTAATTATAATAAAATATAAATTTGATGGATACTTGCTTCAGTAAAGGAAGTGTATGTATTAAATTAAACGCAAAACCATGATTGAAATTCACAGTGTTCAACATGACAGTTCTTCTAAGGTCAGAACACATGACCAAGCACATACAGAGGAGTAAGCTCCAAAGGGCATTAGAATAAAGACATCTGTGGCACTTTACGGTAAATAGAAATCTTCTGTTTTCATGTATCGGTTATTACATTAATGATAAACTGCTTTAATTATGAGTGTTGCTGAATAGCAATTTAGCTGCAGAGTGAGTTATGGAGCTCGCTTTGAGAGAATCATTCAAAGCACATATGTGAAATAACTGAATATAATCTTCACTTCTTATTCTAGACTCCCATTTTCCTGGATCCAATTCATAAGTCTTCCCCATAATTCTTCACTTTGCATAAGCAATCCCAGGAACCAAACAGAGAATCCACTGAGTGCTAGATCCTTGCACTGATCTTGTCCAGTGAAACAGGACATGATGTGAGTCATCCTTTAAGCCTACTCACAAGTTAAACTGAATTAATCAGGAGAAGTATCCTAATTATTGCTAATAGCTGCACTTAGTTTTTGAACTATTGCACACTGAAAGGGGAAAAGTTTTATTATTCAAGATCACTTTAGATGCTTTGTTTCCCATAAATCATGTTGCTTATTTAAAATTATTCCTAAATTTCAAAAGACCCTGTGTGGAATAGAATATTACTTCTAGACTGATTAGAATTTCTAAAACTACAAATAATGATGATGACGATGATGATGATGATGATGATAATGATGATGATGATGATGAAGATGATGATGATGAAGATGAAGATGATGATGATATGGACCACATGGAATAGGCTAGATATCAATAGCAATAGACACTCTAGAAAGATACAAACTCATGGAAATTAGATAACATTCTAAAAAATAAAAAAAGGAAGAAATAAAAAAGAACATTAAAATTTCTGGACATGAATGAAAAAGAAAGCACAACATAACCTAACTGATGGGACAAAGTGAGGGCAGCCTTAAGAGGAAAGCTTATGGCACTTAAGTGCCTACACACACAAAGAAATGAAAGCTCAAATTAATAATTTAATGATATATTTTTATTAGATATATTCTTTATTTCAAGCGATTTCCCCTTTCCTGGTTCCTCCCTCCCTGGAAAATCCCATAAGCCATCTCCTCTCCCCCTGTTCCCCAATCAGCCCCCTCCCACTTCCCTGTCCTGGTATTCCCTTACACTGCAGCATTGAGCCTTTCCAGGACTGAGGGCTTCTCCTCCCTTTGGTGTCTAACAAGGCCATCCTCTGCTGCCCATGTGTCTGGAGCCATGGGTAACTCCACATGTACTCTTTGGTTGATGGTTTTGTCCATGGGAGCTCTGGGAGTACTGGGTGACTCATTTTATTCCTCCTATGGCTCTGTAGAACCCTTCTGCTCTTTGGGTCCTCTCTCTAACTCTTCCATTGGGAACCCTGTGCTCAGTTTAATGGCTGGCTGAGGGTGTCCCCCTCTGTATTTCTCATGCACTAGCAGAGCCTCCCAGGTGACAGCTATATCTGGCTCTGGCCATCAAGCACTTGTGGGCATCGATAATAGCGTCTGTGTTTTGTAACTGTATATGGGATGGATGCCTTGGTGGGGTAGTCTCTGGATGGTCTTTCCCTTAGGCTCTGCTCTACCTTTGTCTCTGTTATCTCCTTCTGTGCAGCATTTTGTTCCCCCTTCTAGGAAGGACCAGAGTATCTTCCTCCTTCTTGGGCATCATTTGACATGTGAAATGTATCTTGGGTGTTCCAAGCTTCTGGGCTAATATCCACTTATCAGTGAGTGCATACGACATGTGTTCTTTTGTGACTTGGTTATCTCACTCGGGATAATATTTTCCAGTTCCATCCATTTGTCTATGAATTTCATGAATTCATTTTTTTAATAGCTGTGTAGTGTGCCATTGTGTAAATATACCACATTTTCTGTATCCATTCCTCCATTGAGGGACATCTGGGTTCTTTCCCCCTTCTGGCTATTATAAATAGGGCTGCTATGAACAAAGTGAAGCATTTGTCCTTATTACATGCTAGAGAATCCTCTGGGTATATGACTAGGAATGATGTAACAGCGTCCTCTGGTAGTATTGTGCCCAGTTTTCGGAGGAACCGCCAAACTCTTTTCCAGAGTGGTTGTACCAGCTTGCAATCCCACCAGCAGTGGAGGAGTGTTCCTCTTTCTCCACATCCTCACCAACACCTGCTGTTTCCTGAGTTTTTGATCTTAGCCATTCTGACTGGTGTGAGGTGAAATCTCAGGGTTGTTTTGATTTGCATTGCCCTGATGACTAAGGATGTTGAACATTTCTTTTTTTTTAATTTCTTTTTTTTTAATTTATTGATATATTTATTTACATTTCAAATGATTTCCCCTTTTCTGGACCCCTACTCCCTGAAAGTCCCATCAGTCCCCTTCCCTCCCCCTGTTTTCCCACCCAACCCTTCCCACTTCCCTGTTCTGATTTTGCTCTATACTGCTTCACTGAGTCTTTTCAGAACAAGCGGCCACTCCTCCGTTCTTCTTGTACCTCATTTGATGTGTGGATTATGTTTTGGGTATTCCAGTTTTCTAGGTTAATATCCACTTATTAGTGAGTGCATACCATGATTCATCTTTTGAGTCTGGGTTACCTCACTTAGTATGATGTTCTCTAGCTCCATTCATTTGCCTAAGAATTTCATGAATTCATTGTTTCTAATGGCTGAATAGTACTCCATTGTGTATATATACCACATTTTTTGCATCCACTCTTCTGTTGAGGGATACCTGGGTTCTTTCCAACTTCTGGAAATTATAAATAGGGCTGCTATTCATTAGGTGCTTTTCAGCCATTTGCTATTCCTCAGGGGAAAAATCTTTGTTTAGGTCTGAATCCCATTTTTAATGGGGTTATTTGGTTCTCTGGAGTTTAACTTAATGAGTTCTTTGTATATATTGGATATTAGCCCTCTATAGGATGTAGGGTTGGAAAAGATCTTTTCCCAACTTGTTGGTTGCCATTCTGTCCTTTTGACAGTGTCCTTTGCCTTACAGAAACTTTGTAATTTTATGAGGTCCCATTTGTCAATTCTTGATTTTAGAGCATAAGCTATTGGTGTTCTGTTCAGGAACTTTTCCCCTGTGCCCATGTCCTTAAGGGTCTTGCCCAGTTTCTTTTCTATTCGTTTCAGTGTGTCTGGTTTTATGTGAAGGTCCTTGATTCACTTGGACTTGAGCTTAGTACAAGGAGATAAAAATGGATCAATTTTCATTCTTCTGCATGCTGACATCCAGGTGAACTAGCACCATTTGTTGAAAAAGCTATTTTTCTTCTACTGGATAGTTTTAGCTACTTTGTCAAAGATTGAGTGAACATAATTGTGTGGGTTCATAGTCTTCAATTCTATTCCATTGATCTATCTAGCTGTCACTGTACCAATACAATGTAGTTTTTAACACTATTGCTCTGTAGTGCTGCTTGAGGTTGGGGATACTGATTCCTCCAGAAGTTCTTTTACTGTTGAGAATAGTTTTAGCTATCCAGGGTTTTTGGTTATTCCAGATGAATTTGAGAATTTCTCTTTCTAACTCTATGAAGATTGCACTGGAATTTTGATAGGGATTGTGTTGCATCTGTAGATGCTTTGGGCAAGATGGCCAGTTTTGTTTTACTATATTAATCCTGCCAATCCACAAACATGGGAGATCTTTCTATCTTCTGAAGTCTTCAGTTTCTTTCTTCAGAGACTTGAAGTTCTTGTCATACAGATCTTTCACTGTTTGGTTAAAAGTCACATCAAGATTCTTTATATTGTTTGTGACTATTGTGAAGGGTGTTGTTTCCCTAATTTCTTTCTCACCCTGTTTATCCTTTGAGTATAGGAAGGCTACTGACTTGCTTGATTTTATATCCGGCCACTTTGCTGAAGTTGTTTGTCATTCATCCCAGTGATGCAGGGATGTGAAATCCACACATAAACAAACTTAAAGAAAAAAAACCACACGATCATTTCAAAATTAGATGCTGAAAAAGCATTTGACAAAATTTAGTATCCTTTCATGTTAAAAGTCTTGGAAAGTAGAGGAATTCCAGGCCCATACCTAAACATACTAAAAGCAATATACAGCAATCAGTAGCCAACATCAAACTAAATGGAGAGAAATTTAAAACAATCCATTAAAAACGGGAACCAGACAAGGCTGCCTACTCTCTATTCAATATAGTACATGAAGTTCTAGCTAGAGCAATTAGATAATAAAAGGAGGTCAAAGGGATACAAATTGGAAAGGAAGAAGTCAAACTATCACTATTTGCAGATGATGTGATAGTATACTTAAGCAACCCAAAAACTCCACCAGAGAACTTCTACAGTTAATAATACATTTTAATGAGATGGCAAAACAGGAACAAACTGTAGATTAGACAAGTTGGTTCTTTAAAAATATTCAAAAGATTGAAAAATCTTTAGCCAAACTAACCAAGAAGGATGGAAACCGAACATTAATAAAATTACAGAATAAGAGGGAAATATTACATAGACACTGAAGAAATTCAAAGAATTATAAGGATACACTTGAAATTTTATATCCCTCTAAGCTATAAAATCTAAAACAAATGGACAAATTTCTAGATTTCCATGATTTAGCAAAGTTAAATCAAGGTAGTAAACAATGTAAATAGATCTATTACAACTAATGAGATAATACTTTAAATTCAAAGTCTCCCAAAAAGCAAAAGCCATCAGAATGATTGAGCACAGAATTTTGCCCTGCCTTCAGAAAAGAACTGAACAATATTCCTCAATTATGCCATAAAACAGAAAAGGAGAGAACACCTCCCGATTCTATATATGAAATCAGTGTTATCTGATACCGAAGCCAGATAAAGACTTACAACAAGAAGCAACAAAGAATTATAGCTATAGAAGAATCCCTGATAAGCAAAGACACAAAGATTCTTAGTAAAATGCATGCCAACTCTATTTAAGAAAATGTAAAAGTGAGCTAGGTACTGGTGGCACACACCTTTAATCCCAGCACTTGAGAGGCAGAGGCAGGTGGATTTCTGAGTTCAAGGCTAGCCTGATCTACAGATCAAGTTCCAGGACAGCCAGGTATACACAGAGAACCCCTGTCTCAAAACACACACACACACACACACACACACACACACACACACACACACACAAAACAAAAAACAAAAAACAAACACACAAAAAAACAAAAACAGAAAATGTAAAAGTGATCATTCACGATGATCAAGTTGGCTTCCTTCAAAGATTTAGGAATTGTTCAACAAATAGAAGTCAATAAATGTCTTCATATAAATGAACCAAAAGTCAAAAATTGTGTGATTATTCCAATGGATATAGAAAAGGACCATGACAAAATTAAATATAATTTAATGGAAAAAATAAACTGAAGAGACTGGGGCTACAGGAAACATATGTAAGTAGAATAAAGGCTATTTATAATAAGCCAATTGCCATCATTATGTTAAGTGGAAAACAATTTGAGGATGCACTCTAGGATTCAGAACAAGACAAAAGAATCTACTTTTTTTTTTTACCACTCTTCAATATAGTGCCAGAAATCCTAGCTAGAGCAATAAGATAAGAAAAAGAAATAAGAGGGAAGAAAATATGAATGAAAGAAATCAAAGTTTCTCTATATGTAGGTGGTATAATTCTATCATAAGAGACCTCAAAAGAAACTGCTAGTACTAATAAACTATCATGGAAATGTGGCAGGATGCAATATTAGTACATCAAGTCAGTAGCCTTCCTACATACCAAAGAAAAATACAGAAAAAAAAAGTCAGAGAACCCACCCTCTTAACAACTATCTCAAAAATAAAATAAAATATTTCTGAATAAAATTTAACCAGCAAGTTAAGGACCAATATAGCAAAAACTTTAAAACAGTGTAGAAAAAGAAAATGAAGATGATGCCAGACAACAAAAAGAACTTTCATGCTCATAGGATGGTAGGATTAACATTGTGAAAATGGTTATTCTACCATAAGCAAGCTTCAGATTCAGTGCAATCTCTAATGTCTTAGTTGGGCTTTTATTGCTGTGAAGAGATACCATGACCTGAGCAACTCTTATAACGGAAACAGTTTAATGGGCTTGCTTATAATATCGGAGTTTTAGTCCATTATCTTCATTTTGAGAAACATTCAGGCAGAGATCGTGCTGGAGATGAAGGTGGGAGTTCTACATCTCGATCCTCAGGCAGCAGAAAAAGACTGTGTCCCACAATGGGCATAGCTTGATCATAAGGAACCCCAAAGTCCACTTTGTGTCACATTTCCTTCAACAAGGCCACACTTTGAGTCTATGGTGACCATTCCTACTCAAACCACCACACCTATTAGAATTCTGATCTAATTCTTAACAGAAATTGAAAAGTTATATCAAAATGTATATGTGTACGAAAAACACCCTGAACAGCCAAAACACTCCTGAATAGAATAAACTGTTTTGAGGGTATCACCATTTCTGATTTTGAGTTACACTATAGAAATAAATAGCATAAAAAAAAGAAGAAGAAGAAGAAGAAAGAAAGAAAAAAGAAAAGAAAAAAGAAAAAAAAGAAACTAACAAAACCCACCAAAATGAAACAAAAAATCTAGCATGGTATGGACACAAAGACAGATATTGATGAATGGAATACAATCCAGGAACCAGATAAAAGTTCATGCACCTGCAGTCAACAGAGTTTGATAGCAATGCCAAAAATACACATTGGAAGAAAAAAAAATCCCAGCACCTTAACAAATGGTTTTGGGGAAATTGGATATCTACATAAAGAAACATGAAGCTTGTTCTTCTTTAGCATTCTACCACGTAAGTCAGCTCTAAATGGATTAAAGATCTTAATGATAGATCTGAAATTTCTAGAAAAAAAGAGATTTAGATTTAAATCAGGATTCAGATTTAGGTAACAACTTTCTAAACACTACTCTGCCATCAGGAAATAGAACCAATACTCAAAAAACTATGATTTTTTTCTTTTTCTTTTCTTTCTTTCTTTTCTTTCTTTCTTTCTTTCTTTCTTTCTTTCTTTCTTTCTTTTTTATTTATTTACTTACTTACTTTTTATTTATTTATTTATCTCACTCCAGATTTTATCCCCCATCCACCCTCCGACTGTTCCACATGCCATACCTCTTCCCCCACCCCTGTCTTCACAAGGATGTCCAAACCCCCATTCCCCGCCCTCCCTGACCTCTAAACTCTCTGGGGTGAGGGTTAGGTGCATCATCTCTGAACACAGACCCAGAAATCCTCTGCTCTATATGTGTTGGGGGCCTCATATCAGCTGGTGTATGCTACCTGTTCGATGGTGCAGAGTTTGAGAGATCTTGGGGGTCCAGATTAATTGAGAGTGCTGGTCCTCCTATAGGATCACCCTCCTCCTCCTTTTTTCAACCTTTCCATAATTCAACCACAGGGGTCATCTGTTCTGTCCATTGGTTGGTGCAAATATCTGCATCTGACTCTTTCAGCTGCTTGTTGGGTCTTTGAGAGTATGGTCATGATAGGTCCCTTTTAGTTAGTACTGCCTAGCCTCAGTAATAGTGTCAGGCCTCAGGTCCTCCCCTTGAGCTGGATCCCAATTCGGGCCTGTTGCTGGACCTTCTTTTCCACAGGCTCTTTTCCATTTCCATTCCTGTAGTTCTTTCAGACATGAACAATTATAGGTGACAGTTTTGACTGAGGGATGGCAAACCCCTCCCTCATTTGATGCCCTGTCTTCCTGCTGGTGGTGGGGTCGATAAGTTTCCTCTCCCTATGGTTTGGCATTTCATATAAGATCCCTTCCTTTGAGTCCTAAGAGTTTCTCACCTCCCAGGTCTCTGGTGCATTCTGGACAGTCCCCCGAACCTCCTACCTCTGGAGATTGCCTGTTTCCATTTCTTCTTCTGACCCTCACTGCTTCAGTCTTTTTACCTCACACAATACCTCATTGGCCTTTTTGAGTTCTGTTGACTGTATCTTGGGTATTCTGTATTTTTTTGACTAATGTCCACTTATTAGGGAGTACATACCATGTATGTCCTTTTGGGTCTGAGTTACCTCACTCAGTATGATATTCTCTAATTCTATCCATTTGCCTGCAAAACTCAGGATGTCCTTGTTCTTAATAGCTAAGTAGTGTTCCATTATGTAAATAAACCACATTTTCTGTATCCATTCTTCTGTAGTGTGACATCTATGTTGTTTCCAACTTCAGGCTATCACAAATAAATCTGCTATGAACATAGTGGAACACATACACCTGTGGCATGGTAGGGCATCTTTTGAATATATTCCCAGGAGTGGTATTGCTGGATCTTCAGGTAGATCTATTTCCAATTTTCTGAGGAACCTTCAGACTGATTTCCAGAGTGATTGTACCAGTTCACAATCCCACCAGCAATGGAGTTTTCCTCTTTCTCCACATCCTCTCCAACATGTGTTGTCACCTGAGGTTTTGATCTTAGTCATTCTAATTGGTGTAAGGTAGAATCAGGGTTGTTTTGATTTGCATTTCTCTGATCACTAAGGACTTTGAACATTTCTTTAGGTGCTTCTCAGCCATTCGAGATTCCTCTATTGTGAATTCTCAGTTTAGTTCTATACCTCATTTTTTTTTTTTTGGTGGTTAGCTTTTTGAGTTCTTTATATATTTGGGATATTAGTCCTCTATCAAATGTAGAGTTAATGAAGATTTCTTTTCCCAATCTATGTGTTGCCAATTTGTCTTATTGACTATGTCCTTTATCTTACAGAAGCTTTCCAGTTTCATGAGGTCCCATTTATCAATTCTTAATTTTAGAGCATTTGCCATTGGATTTCTGTTTAGGAAATTTCCCCCTGTGCCAATGAGTTCAAGGCTCTTTCTCACTTTTTCTTCTATTATATTTAGTGTATCTGGTTTTATGTTGAGGCCCTTGATACATTTGGACTTGAGTTTGGCACAAGGTAACAAATATGGGTCCATTTTTATTTTTCTACATCCAGACAGCCAGTTAGACAAGCACTATTTACTGAAGATGCTTTCTTTTTTCCATTGTATATTTTTGGGATCTTTGTCAAAGATCAAGTGTTGTTTTATTTCTGGGTCTTCAATTCTATTCCATTGAGCAACGTGTCTGTTTCTGTACCAGTACCATGCAGTTTTTTTCACTATTGCTCTGTAGTTTAGCTTGAGGTCAAAGACGGTGATTCTCCCAGAAGTTCTTTTATTGTTAAGAATTGTTTTCACTATTCTGGAGTTTTTGCCTTCCCAGATGAATTTGAGAATTGCTCTTTCCATGTCTTTGAAGAATTATGTGGGGATTTGATGGGGATTGCATTGAATCTGTAGATTGCCTTTGGTAGGATGGCCATTTTTACTAAATTAATTCTGCCAATCCATGAGCATGGGAGATCTCTCCATTTTCTGAGATCTTCTTTGATTTCTTTCTTGAGAGACTGAAGTTATTGTCACACAGGTCTCTCACTTGTTTAATGAGAGTTATCCCCTTAGATTCAGAAAAAAGCACTTGATGAAATACAACACCCCTTCATGTTAAAAGTATTGGAGATATCAGTAACTCAAGGCCCATAATAAAAGCAATTTACTACAAACCAAAAGCCAACATCAAATTAAATGGAGACATACTTGAAGCAATCCCAGTAAAATCGGGGACAAGACAAGGATGCCCACTCTCCCTATATCTACTCAATATAGTACTCAAAGTGCTAGCTAGAACAATAAGACATCAAAAAGAGATCAAAGGGATACAAGTTGGCAAAGAAGAAAAAAAGATATCATTATTTGCAGATGATATGATAGTATACATAACTGACCCTAAAATTTCAACCAGAGAACTTCTCCAGCTGATAAACAACTTCAGCAAAGTGGCTGGATATAAAATTAACTCAAATAAATGAGTAGCCTTCCTTTATACAATGATAAATTGGCTGTGAAAGAAATTAGGGAAACAACTCCCTTTACCATAGCCACAACTAATATAAAACAACTAGGATTTTATGCAGTTGCTTGATTGAAAAGGTAGATTATATAATGAAAAATCTATATATCTGACAGAGTAATAGTATAGAGAATATAGAAAGAAGTAAAAATATTAAACATCTTGGTGGGGAAAACAACTAAAGGGTAGAAAAGCAAAGGGTATGGCAAAGAAACAGCCTTGATAGGCATTAAGTGATGAATGGTAAGGTAAATATGATATATATATATATATATATATATATATATATATATATATATATATGAATGTTAGCCAGCTATAACGAAAATGAAATTATGAAAACTTCAGGTAACCAGATAGAACTGAAAAACATAATACTAAGAGAGGTAATTCCATTTAACTGCTCAAAGAAAGTCAGTGGGTAGTTAAATAAAAAATAGATTGTTGGCTGCATATCAACTCTGGGTAAATTCTATAGATTGGAACCCACTTCCTGCCCTAGCATAAAAACATTGGTAAGTGCTCATGGAACAATGAAAACTCAACTTCCATATGCTCCCAAATTTCTAAGAGCTTGCACCAATCCCAGATGTTTATACAATGTGTAAAGTGCTATTATCATACCATAGTGATTTTTCTAGAAACCCATAGCTCTTAAACTTTATCTAATTATAATAGAAAAATGTTGCTTATAAGATAATAATTGTCATAATTTTGATAATGGATAATGAGATTTCATAGTGATATTCTCTATAATTTTTCATACAACTAAACTTTGCCATAGGAAAGTTGTTTTCTGTTTGTTTAAATCCTGTTACCTAAGTGTTGTATTCCATAGCTGCCTGCAGCTATTATGAACTGGGTTTCTGGAACAGAAAACGAGGGATAGATGGGGAAGGGGCGAAAAGAAAGAAGGGCCAAGACAATATTTCACTGATCAAGGCGGAAACTTTAATGGCAGTCAGACCTTTTAACAGTTTGGGCAAACCCTTCCCCCAGACTCCAGGCTGAGTTCCTGTGGAAGCTGTCTAGCTTCTCTTGGGGGTCCTTGTCTTGACTGCTTCAGCAGTTGGGAGTCACCTGCTTAATTCAGGAATTCCTAGACCTGGAGGAACAATGAGCTTAACCTTCACTGAGCTTCTCCACCCTAGGATAAAAAATCCTGCTTTAACCTACTTCCCTATTATGTCCTAATGGCAGATTCCTGCCCGAAGCCAGGGATTGTCCTTGACCAATGTCAAACTCAAACCATGTGCATGACTGCCCCAATATGGCTCTGTACACCTAAGGAACAATATACAACTAGATTTACACTAAAATGCATAATCTAATGTTAATTTGTAAATTACTTTAATAATCTTTCTTTTAATACAAGATAGATATGCAAAAACTTGCTAGGCAGAATTTAATATTTCTGTCCCACATTTTATGACATAAACTTTATGTCATGAAATGAAACATTCCTTTCCAAAATTTCTAATATAACCAAAGTCTAAGGGGTTTTGGTGTGTGTGTGTGTGTGTGTGTGTGTGTGTGTGTGTGTGAAATGCTGAAGGAGTCTGTTGCTAGACAAGAGTTCTGTATTAAACAGACATGTTCATGCTGGATATGAGTAAGTTGAGTTTGATTTCCTGAAAGCCAAAAAATTAAAATAAAATAAAATAAAATTCTGCCATTTCCACTGGGGTAAGCAATGTTCGCTAAAAATGAGTAAGTTCATTAAATGACAAACAGGCATCCCACATCAGGAAGGTTCCACAAACAAGGCAATGTTCTCTTTTCAAAGATCAGAGTTATGAACAGTAACAATTATCCCACTAAATATTATCCTTTCAAATAAGGAAACTAAAAAGCTTAAAACACAAAGGACTAGCAAAATTTAACCAGATGTTTCTCATAGTATTTTTCTTATTCTTTTTTTTTTTCATTCCCTAAAACAATGTGGTAAGAAATGAATGTTCTGAGTTTTAAAGTGATGCCTTTATGGTTTCATTTTCTTGTTAAACTCTGATATAAAATCACAGTATGAGAAGTTTTGCAATCTCTTTACTCTTTAGAATTCACAGTGTTCTGTGCTACATCAAATTGATGAAATTTCTGTTTGAAAGGTAAGATTAAAGAACAACTTTAATGTATTTTGAAATATTTGGAATTCAAGCCAATTTATTATTCACAGCCTTTTCTGGTTAATAAATAATTACATCGAGAATCTAGGTAGATGATTTGAGAATTTTAGTACATTATTTCCAAGTACCACCTGACAATATAAAATAGGAGAAAAAACAAACACAAGATGTTCATTAAAGTCACATAATTGGTGCCAGCTCCTGCCAATATGTAAAAACAAAGAATAAAGTCTGGAATGTAGAACAACAACAAAGCTTACTCTTGCACACTGGTTGAGATAAGCAAGCAAATGGTTTACGAAAACAGCAGGAGAGGGTAGAAGATACTGCCAAATGATACTCCAAAAGTCCAAAATATTCCCAGGCCACTAGATAATTTTTTCTATTACTTAACTTTTAAGAGGTTATAAAAATCATGCTGGGAAGGTGGGTAAGAGCATGACCCATAATACCTCCTCTGTGATCCACATGTGTATAGGTATGTTCACTGACATGCACCAAAATGCATATACCACATACACAAGGATACATTTTTTTAAATAAGTTACAAAAGTCATTTAATATGATGCGTGACCCACAGCAATGACTCCCTTAAGTGATTTCCTTAAAACATGCCTTCTACAGAAGTGCAATAGTGGTGAGACAGCATTGACGTCAGAGAAAAGCCAAGGGGCTCTCTAGATGTTTTTAATAGTTAACACAGTCTCCTCAGTTCTGTTTTAAATAGGTTCATCTATATGCTGTGTTTTTACCATACTCTTCAAATGCCAGATGTTTAGCTTGCAATTCTAAAAGATGAATTTGACATCAGCCAATAAATCTATAGCCTGTCACCATAAATACATAATTAAACACTTCTTGTATAAATATTTCTGTGCTTTATTTTTATAAAAGCTTTTTATAAGCTTCCATTTAAGTATCTCTCCTGGCTTTACTGCAGCTAGCTCCTCCCATTCTGTTCTTCCCACATACTATCTAACAGAATAAGTCTTTAATAAAGTGCATGATAACTTTCTATTAAACCATTACCACTGCTTATATTGTGAAGATTAAAGTGCATTTTCAGCCCTTGCTTTCTAAAATTACTGGATAGTGGTATAACCTTGAAACGAAGAGGAGTCTACAAGACTTAAACCTAGATTACACAAGATTATCTGCCTTTCTGGATCTGGGTTACCTCATTTAGAATAATTGTTTCTCACTGCATCTCTTGTTGTTGGCCAGTTGGGTCCCAAAGACTCCCAAGCACCACAAACTATTGTCGTTTCTCTTGTTTACCATCCAGAATTTGAGGCTATTCCTGAAGACAACATATTTTCAAGTTGTAGAACATGGGCAAATCAAGCTGGTACTGACCTAATGGCTAGCTTTTATAGAGCTAGAAGTTGCTAAAAATGCTACCAGATGATAAAAGCAATGTTTTATTACAACAATACAAAGAAAACTAAGATATAAATTGGTACCAGGAGTGGGGTATTGTTGACAAGCATAACCATCTTATAGGAAGACTATGGAAGTACTTTAAAACTTTGGGCAGGAAAAGACATTGAGAGCTTAAATCTAAGTGGGCTATTATGTATGAAATTGTAAGAAAATGCTGAGAATAATCTAGAAAATGGAGGCTTGTCATGTGACATGTCAGAAAGAAATTAGAGGTTACCTCAAAGACTCAATTGAGACTATGTAATATTTTTAATTAAGACCATGTGATTTCTGGTTAGCTAGAACTGAATGGGCAACTGTAATTAGTAAGAAACCAATAGCATTAAAATGAAGTCTTTGCCTTACTGGAATAGTCAGTGCTGGCTAACCGGGGATAAAATGTTAATTCTGAAGCATAAGAGAATAACATAGTTGAGGTTAAATCTTCTGAGAGTATTTACTCAGGGTTAGCACATAAAAGCTGTAATCCAGAGGTGACCAAGGTTTTATCTCATGCCAACAGCTGAACTTGGTGATATACAAGAACCTTTTGTTTGGCACTGGTTTTGAAGGTGTATTGGGGTCAAGTGCTGGCTAGACTTCTGTCAACTTGACACACATAGTAGAGTTATCTGAAATGGGAAAAGTTTAATTGAGAAAATGCCTCCATCAAATTGAGCTAGAAGGCACTTTCTTAATTAGTTATTGATGGAGGAGGGCCCAGCTTTTTGTGGTTCCTTTTCTGGTCTGGAGTTCCTGGGTTCTATAAGAAAGCAGGATGAGCCAACCATGGGAAACAAGCCAGTAAGCAGCCCTCCTCTGTAGCTTCTGCATCAGCTTCTGTCTCCAGGTTCTTGCCCTACTTGAGCTCCTGCCCTGATTTCCTTTGGTCATGAACAGCAATGTGGTGGGATAAGTTCAATAAACACTTTTCTTTCAACCTACTTTTTAGTTATGCTGTTTTATTGTAGCAATAGAAACCCTAACTAAAACAAATCATGGAGAAAACTGATACTTGACACTGTGAGATACCAGGAGAGGACATTGGTAAATATGCAACCTCAGTTGTTGTGTTGATACCAGGATTAATGGTATCTTGGAAAGAGGTTTAGGCTTAGCACCATGTGCTAATGGCAGAGTCCCTGAGGAAAACCATGAGACTATTACTGAAGGTGCATCCTGTGGAGAACCCAGTGAATTGTAGGTGTCAGGACTGTAGATTGACCACCAAAGATAGCAACAACTATGGAGTGGAACCAGCCTGAACCTATAAGGCACATGCTGTACAAGGCAAGGTTAGAGAAGTGGATATGTTTAGGCTTTTTAAGGCCAGAAGATCATAAGTGAGTCCCAAATATCAAGCACTGAACTTTTTACACAGCTGAATCTGGAGTTGATTTAATTGTGACTGTGTCCTGCTTTTCTCTTGGAATAAAAGTGTTTGTATTGTGATACTGAAATTATGCCATGATATAATGATATGAGACCTTGATGATTATTCAGAAATGAAGAGTTATTGGTTTAATAGTGATGTGTTTATGCATCAAGTTGACAAAATGTCAATTATAATTCTTGTTGTTGGAGGTTGTTATTTCTTGTTTGTTTTTCTCAACTTGACATGAACTGGACCATCTGAGAAGGAACATCAATTAAGAAAATGCCTCAATCAAATTGGCCGATAGGCAAGTCTGTGGGACAATTTCTTGATTAATTATTGATATATGAGAGTCCATCCCACTGGAGATTATGCTGATCCTGTTCAGGTTGTCCTGTGTTATGTAAAAAGTAGGCTGAGCAATCCAAGGGAAACAAGCCAATAAGCAACATTCTTCCATAACCTCTGCTTTAGTTCCTACCTCAAAGTTCCTATCTTTAGTTGACATTCATCCATAACTGACTATAAACAGTAAGCTTAAATAAATCCTTTCTTCCATAAGTTGCTTTTAGTTTCACCACAACAATGTAAAGCAAACTAAGACAGCTTAATAATACTGAAAGCTATATTTTATAGTTGTTACTTTATATTAGGTGAATATCACCTCAATTTTAAAGAAAGAAAAAAGTTTTAATAATTAAGACAGTTTGGTGTTACTGGAGAAAAAGTATTCAGCCAAACTGAATAAGAAACCTATAAAATTCGTGTATGTTAGTGTGTGTCTATATGTATATGACATTTTATTTCTATGATTTTTTGATATATAGTAAGTTTTAATTCTAAATTAAGACTACATCATTACTATATGTCACTATAAAAGTATAAAATAAGTTGTGTGTATACATATGTGTTCTGTAACCCAGAACCCCAGGTATGGACCACAAAATCAGTCTGCTTGTTTTACTATAAGCTACAACAAGCCCAATGACCTGCAACCTCTGATAGGGATTCTGCCCTCCACATCACCAAGACGACACAGAAAAGCATGCTATCCCGCTTCACTGGCTCCAGATAAAGGGATCTAGCCTGATCTCCACCCCACTCAACTCTGCCTTAGGCTGATGTTGCATCCTGTATGCTGGTCCTATGGAGCACTGCCTACCCTCACTATGGTACCAGTCATTGCCACCCAAGGACTGATATAATATTGAAAACTTCAGTGAATCCTAAAGGTCAGCATGAAGAATCTTCTACATCTACAGACTGAACACCAGGCACGATTTTACTAGTCCACTACCTAATAATTTGGGATAACAACAAAAATGTAGCATCCACTCCAAAAAGGTAATAGTAGATATCATACAAAGAACATCCATGGGCATCCTAAGTCCAGATCTATAGGTCCCACCAAAACAACAACAACAACAACAACAAAACAATGGAAAAATCAGGACAATATATCTCCTCCAGAAATTATCATGCCCTTTGTAATAATCTCAAAGAAGAGACATTAGCTGATGCACAAGACAAGGATTTTCCACCCTAAATTAGGAATGTGTTCAAGGAACTCAAAGAAAATATAAATAAATGTTCCAATGAATATTATGAAAACACAGAAACAATTTAATGAAATAATGGAAATTATTTAAAATATGAAAATGGAATGGAATTGAATGAAAATGGTGACTATTTGAAAAAAAGCTAAATAAAAAGAAATATTTTTACTTGTTATTTTATTTATTTACATTTCACATGTTATCCCCTTTTCCATTTTCCCCCTCTACAAACCCCCATCCCAATTCCCCTCCCCTACATCTATGAGGGTGCTTCTTTTCCCAACCACTCACTCCAAACTCACACCCCTAGCATTTGCCTACACTAGAGCATCAAGTCTTCACAGGATCAAGGGCCTCCCTTCCTATTGATGCCAGATAAGGCCATCCTCTGCTATATATGCACCTGGAGCCATGGGTCCCGTGTGTACTCTTTGGTTAGTGGTTTAGTCCCTGGAAACAATGGGGGGTGATATATGGTTGATTGATATTGTTGTTCATCCTATGTGGTTGTAAACCCCTTCATCTCCTCCAGTTCTTCCCCTAATTCCTCCATCAGTGACCCACACTCAGTCCAATGGTTGGCTATGAGCATTTGCATCTGTATTAGTCAGTCTCTGGCAGAGCCTCTCAGGAGACAGCTATACCAGGCTTCTGTCAACCATCAATTCTTGGCTTCAGCAATAGTGTCTAGGTTTGGTGTCTGCATATGGGATGGATCTTCAGGTGGAGCAGTCTCTGAATTGCCTTTCCTTTTCTCTGCTCCACTTTTTGTCCCTGTGTTTCCTTTAGACTGGAGCAATTCTGGGTCAAAATTTTGGAAATGGGTGGGTGACCCCATCTCTCAACCTTGGGGGGGGGCATTCCTAACCTCTGGATATGGTCTTGACAGCCTCAACTCTTTTGCATGACCCCTTCAGTCATGGGCCATCAACTACAACTGAGGCTACACCTTCACCAATGGCCTTCTGTGGCCTCTCACAATGCCAAGCCTCAGCTGTTTTTCATAACCCCTTCATGCCTTCAAATCCAGTACCACCTGGTTGACTCTTACACATTATCAAGTCCAGCCACAGCACAGGCATAACCTTGGCTATCTCTGGAGCACAGCCTCTGTGCTCTCAGAAAACACTTCCCAGAAGATTTCACCTCAATAATGCTAGTCTCTTCTTAATCACTGCTAATTTCTTAGCTCCAGCTAACTTGCATCAATAATCCCAGTAATCCAAAGTTTTTACTTCAGTAGTTCTGGAATTTGGTTAATCACAGCTGATTATTCAGCCCCAGATAACCAAAACCACAGAATCTTCACAATCAGAATAGTAACGGCCCTGATCAGAGTTTTTAATCTTCCATCTGAAATTTTACAAGTCAGACCTCCGTCTTCAGCACTGTTCTCAACATTGTTTCCCAAGATCCTACACAATATCCCACACATCTCTTAACACCGAATGCATCTTCTAGCCCAAGGTTCCAAATTCCTTCCACTGTCCTCCCCAAAACATGGTCAGGTGGTTACAGGAATACCCCACTCCTGGTACCAATTTGTCTTAGTCAGGGTTTCTATTCCTGCACAAACATCATGACCAAGAAGCAGGTTGGGGAGGAAAGCATTTATTCAGCTTACATTTCCGCATTGCTGTTCATCACCAAAGGAAGTCAGGACTGGAACTCAAGCAGGTCAGGAAGCAGGAGCTGATGCAGAGGTCATGGAGGGATGTTTCCTACTGGCTTCCTTCCCTTGGCTTGCTCAGACTGCTCTCTTAAAGAATCCAAAACTACCAGCCCAGGGATGACACCACCCACAATGGGCCCTCCCCTCTTGTTCACTAATTGAGAAAAATGTGTTAGAGCTGGATCTTATGGAACCATTTCCTCAACTGAAGTTCCTTTCTCTGTGTTAACTCCAGTCTGTGCAAAGTTGACACACAAAGCCAGCTAGTACAAGATTCATTAAAAAGAATTGTGATACACTATAAAAAAAAGAATAAATCTACAAATAGGTGTAGAAGAAAGAGAATAAACCCAAGTGAAAAAGCACAAAGAATATTTTGAACAAAAATTAGGAAAATATTTGAAAATCTAGAGAAAATAAAGTCTATTGAGGTATCAAAGGCATGCATAGCACCGTATAAACAGGCCCAGAAAAGAAGCTAGCTACACTGTAGTATAATCAAAATGCTGGGTGTAGAAAATGAAGGAGAGATCATGAAAACAGCAAAGCAGGAGAGTACAAAATGCCTACAAAAGCAACGTAAGGAAAGAAGGAATTACTTTGGCTTTGAGGGGTTCCATGATGGCATAGAATATATGCAGTGAAGAATGTGAAGCAGGAGACACTGTGTTCATAATCCATAAGTGGAAACCAAAGAGACAGACAGACAGACAGACAGACAGACAGACAGAATGAGACAGAGAGAGAAACAGACAGTTCCAAAGGAAGTAAGCAATGATTGATGCTGCTCAGCTGCCTTTCTCATTTCTCTCCTTTTCATTAGTTTCCAATCCCCATCCAAAGCACAGTGCCACCCACATTCAGAATGAGCATTCCCTCAGTAAAACATCTCACAAAACACTCTCACAGATGTCCCCCAGGTATATGTGTCCATGGTGACTCAAATCCATTCAGATTCAGAGTGAGGATTAGCCATCACACCAAATTAACATGATAAAGTACATGAGGATGTTAGTCATCAGGAAAAACAGATAACAACATTGGCAAGATACTACTGCATACTCAATAGAATGCTTAAAATAGGAGAACTTTCAGAACTTGAAGTGAACAAGGATATGCAATTCTTATACACTGAATTCTTATACACTGCTGGTTAACTGTTGAACCAATATAATAAATACTGGAACTTTATTAACAGGTAGTCCTTGTAATATTGTAATTCCACTATGAAGATAATTTCCAACAGAAATTCTTGCATACATATCTCAGGAAACATACAGAAGAATTTTGATAGCAGCATTATTCATGAGTCAAAAATTGGAAGCAAGCCCAATTTCCACCAATAGTGAAATTGATATACAAACTGTGGATTCTCCAGAGCAAGAACAAAAAAAAAAAAAAAAAAAAAAAAAAAAAGCACAGCTAGAGAATGAAAAATTACTAGTTTTGACAGCATGGGTGAAATATTTTAGGCCATAAAAAAGAATCAAGGAACAGAAAAGCACATATTTTATTGGATTATATGAATTTTAAATCAGGCCAAACTGTCCAGAAGGAACAAGATAGAAATTGAACAGTCCTTTGGGTTATCAGGCTTCTGTCCTGCTAGTAAATTTTTATTTCTTGGTGTGGAAAGGGGATACTCCTTTTTCTCATGATTAACATCCAACATATATGTATTAAACTCATACTTAAATTAGAAGTTACAAAGAAAATAAGCATTTTTCTGGAAAGGTTTGACAACTATAAAACCATGTATGAACATCTAATTTTGTTACTTTCAAGTTCAGAGAAAAGTTAAAAATGGGGTTAGCAATAATTTAGATAAAATTCTCACTGAGTCAGAAACTATTCATGGTCTGAAAGAGCCAACAAAATGTGCCTAGTCTAAACGACGTGCATTTCCAAACACCACTAGAATGTTCCACATCAAAGACTGAAGCAAATTCTAGGAACATGACTATGAGTTAGGGGAACATTCATCAGGGAGAGGAAATTGGCTCAGGACTAGGAAAAAAATAAAAGGAAAGAATAATTTTTGTTCTCTGGATAAAATGTAAAAGAATCTAAGTTCATATAGAATGCTATGACATTGAGGTGTAATAAATAATCTTTACAGGGTAAGCAACTGGCTCAAACAATTGCTTCAGCTTAACTTTGACAAAAGATTGAAGTCTGTACTTATTTTCCATCATCCTATTCTTAAGCATCTTTCCAAAGTCATTCTTTTCTAGTCATTTATTCATCTGCAATCCACAAATATTTAGTGCAAACTACTATATACAAAGACGTGGTGCTGAGTGGTATCTCTGTGATACACAAGCAGGGACCTTGCTGGTTATACTAGTGATATCAGCCATACAAATAATCAAACCAAGTGGGCCCTGTAACATTTCCAGTTATGGAAATAAAATGATATGGTATAGCATTGAAATAGTGTAAGGTATTTTGATGGGGATTGCATTGAATCTGTAGATTGCCTTTGGCAATATGGCCATTTTAACTATATTAATCCTGCCAATCCATGAGCGTGGAAGATTTTTCCATTTTCTGAGATCTTCTTCGATTTCTTTCTTCAAAGATCTGAAGTTCTTGTCATATAGGTCTTTCACTTGTTTGGTTAGAGTCACCCCAAGATACTTTATGCTGTTTGTGGCTATTGTGAAGGGTGTCATTTCCCTAATTTCTTTCTCAGTCTGCTTATCCTTTGAGTATATAAAGGCTACTTATTTGCTTGAGTTGATTTTGTAGCCAGCCACTTTGCTGAAGTTGTTTATCAGCTGTAGGAGTTCTCTAGTAGAGTTTTTGGGTCACTTAAGTATCCTATCATATCATCTGCAAATAGTGATAGTTTGACTTCTTCCTTTCAATTTGTATCCCTTTGACCTCCTGATGTTGTCTAATTGCTCGAGCTAGGACTTCAGAACTATATTAAAAAGATATGTAGAGAGGGGGCAGTAGAAAGAGCAATGCTCAAATTCATCTGGAATAACAAAAAACCCAGGATAGCTAAAACTATTCTCAACAGTAAAAGAGCTTCAGGGGGATTCAGTATCCCAGATCTCAAACTTTACTACAGAGCAATAGTGATAAAAACTGCCTGGTATTGGTACAATGTCAGGCAAGCCGATCAATGGAATAGGATTGAAGACCCAGAAATGAACCCACACACCTATGGTCACTTGATTTTTGACAAAGGAGCTGAAAGCATCCAGTGGAAAAAAGATAGTCTTTTCAACAAATGGTGCTGGTTCAATTGGAGGTCAGCATGCAGAAGAATGTGAATTGATCCATTCTTATCTCCTTGTACTAAGCTCAACTCCAAATGGATCAAGGACCTCCACATAAAACCTGACACACTGAAACTAATAGAAAAGAAACTAGAGAAGACCCTTGAGGACATGGGCACAGGAGAAAAGTTCCTGAATATAACACCAGTAGCTTATGCTCTAAGATCAAGAATTGACAAATGGGACCTCATAAAACTACAAAATTTCTGTAAGGCAAAGAACACTGTCAAAAGGATGAAACATCAACCAACAGATTGGGAAAGGATCTTCACCAACCCTAAATCTGACAGAGGGCTAATATCTAATATATACAGAGAACTCAAGAATGTAGAACCTAGAGAACCAAATAACCCCATTAAAAAGTGGGGTACCGAACTAAACAAAGATTTTTCACATGAAGAACTTCGGAGGGCTGAGAAACAACTTAAGAAATGTTCGACATCATTAATCATTAGGGAAATGCAAATCAAAACAACCCTGAGATTTCACCTCACACCAGTCAGAATGGCTTAGGTCAAAAACTCAGGAGACAGCAAATGCTGGCAAGGATGTGGAAAAAGAGGAACACTCCTCCACTGCTGGTGGGATTGTAAGATGGTGCAACCACTTTGGAAATCAGTCTGGCGGCTCCTCAGAAAACTGAGCATGGCACTTCCGGAGGACCCTGCTATACCACTCCTGGGGTTATACCCAGAGGATTCTTCAGCATGCAATAAGGACGCATGCTCCACTATGTTCATCGTAGCCCTATTTGTAGTAGCCAGAAGCTGGAAACAACCCAGGTGTCCCTCAACAGAGGAATGGATACAAAAAATGTGGTATATTTACACAATGGAGTACTATTCAGCCATTAGAAACAATGAATTCATGAAATTCATAGACAAATGGATGGAGCTGGAGAACATCATACTAAGTGAGGTAACCCAGTCTCAAAAGATCAGTCATGGTATGCACTCACTGATAAGTAGATAATAACCTAGAAACTTAGAATACCCAAGAAATAATCCACATATTAAATGATGTCCAAAAAGAACAGAGGAGTGGCCCCGGTTCTGGAAAGACTCAATGCAACAGTATAGAGGAATACCAGAACAGGGAAGTAGGAAGGAGTTGATGGAGGAACAGGGGGAGGGAAGAGGGCTTATGGGACTTGCGGGGAGTGGGGACCCAGAAAATGGGAAATCATTTGAAATGTAAATAAAGAATACATCGAATAAAAAAAAAAAGAAAAAAATAGTGTAAGGTAAAAATTTATTTCATGTCCTATGGGTGCTGCTTTAGAAAATATTTAGAAAAGACACCTCTTAGATAGAGAAAAAATCAGATATCCAGGATGAGAGCTATCTACTCTCTTCAGCATGTGCTGAAGTTAATTCAGTCTGCAACAAAGTCATACTTTCATGTTACAAGTCACTATAAATACATGGTTGGAAAAATCCTGGTACATTCATTAAATGTGAAAATGGACTTGTAGGGAAGACTGGGCGCTGGGAATGGGAGGCTGACAGGAAGGGTGGAGATGAGAGTGAAGAGAGTACACTGTGAGTAGAACTATCACAGAAGAAATTTAATTAATAAATTAAAGAGAGATGACTAAAGAAGAGTTAGTTTGAAGAGGAGGTTTGGTCAGAAAGTCACAAGCATTTTACTTCCCTCCCTCTTCCTTCTTCTCCTCTTTTCCAATCTCTTCCTCCTCATTTGTAATAGATTATACTGCAAGCTATACACAGCGCTCAACTGTGGCATCAGAGAGACAGTTTGAAGTGCATGTCTGTTAAAAGCTCAATGGTAAGTGTAATCATTCAAAAACCTTCATAGTGTGTATTTGATCTCTATCTATACCAACCAATGAAGTCGTGTCAGAAAAACATCTTGAACAACACACAGAGCCTAGATTTTATCACTTCAGACATGTAAAGACGTGGTAGAAGAAAAGAAGCCAAGCCATAGAAACCAAGAGGACACAATCGGGCTGAAGAGAAGGAACAGGAAGACAAACGAAAACACAGTGTGCATGTGTGGGGGCGGGTGAGGGGGGTCTGCAGCAAGTTATATTTTAACATAACTGCAAGAATCCAATGAAAAACATAGAAAAAGATGTATACATGTATGGTGACCCAGCTAGGTGCAGAATGTGGGGCTCAGACATCTGACCTTAGTGGGTTGAAATGTAAATAGAAAAGAGAGTGAGACAGCACCATCATTAGTTATGAGGACAAAGAAGAAACAGGTGATTTGGAAAATGAAAAAGAGACATGAAATTCTCATGTTGAAAGAGACAAAATGACCCTCTGAGAGGGAAACAGCCAGCTCAATGAACTGGAAGCCTGTTCTTACTGAACAGAAGCCTGAGGCTGCAGATCACATGCCCACAAAATTATAATAATTTTAGTCACACTAAGATATTCCATGAAAAACATTGTCTCTTGGTTTCAATGATGTAATTTTTAAATTAGCTGTGTTTTTAAAAGTATGTGGCCTGACAAAAACAATGAAAAACGACCCACCCAATACTACACTATTCAAAATGTGAATATGGGATTCTTCAAAGTGGTAGAGATCAGAGCTTAGCAGGGATGAAAAGCTTTGGAAATAGTCCTTGCTAAACATTTCTTCATTCCTCCCTTGTTTCTAATCTTTGCCTTGGAATCTACTGTGCTTTAAAGAAACATATGCCAAAGGACAGGGAGCTCTCCACTTGTTATGGGTAGAAGGACATATGCCTCTTGTTCCATCTTTGCCACCAGACTGTCGTCATAACAGTGACAGTTACATTCTAGCAAAATACTACTATTGTATAAATGAATGTCTCTAGTTTAGATCTTCAAGAACAGATTAATACTTGCCCCAGAATATGTCCAATTTTCTTTTTGCTTATCCTGCTACATAATGTTGTTTGGCTAACAGATCTGGAACTCAAGAAACAACAGAAGCACAGATCCAGTGATAGGTGTCAGGTTCAAGGAAAGAACTCTGTAAATTCAATGCTCACACATCTTTCATGGACTCCTCTTCCATGTTTATTATCTTTCCTATTTTTTCCAAATCCAGTCCCCCAGCTAGCTCATAGTGAGCATCAAATTCTTTGACCAATCCACCTCTAATATTATCATTCATTTGTAAATACAGGTTGTCTTTTACAGACCAAGTAAGATACCCATTAGCTCTCTCACAAAGTTGAGGTAAACCCCAGATCACCTCTCACAGTTTCTTAGGAAAACCTATGTAACTATAGATGCAGGTTACTTTTCCCTTGATTGACAAATGATCCTAATGAAAGCTCCTACCTTTGACAGAGATACATCTTCTTGTCTTCCCTTCCTTCCTATGTTTCTGAATTTTCCTCCGTTGCTGTCAAGGTCATTGCCACACAGCATGCCATGTAGTTCACCTTCAGTGCTCTCCTCCAGTGCCCTCACACTCCCAGGAGCTTCTTCAGCATCTGTTCCACATCTTTCTGGTTCTCCTTGATTTTCCCTTTCACCAACACTTCAATCAAGTCTCAACTCCTTACTCCGTGGTTACCTCTCTCACCATCCTCTGTATTACTTAACTTTCTGCTTGAGATTCTAGAAAAGGGGACTCTCCAAGGAGGTGCCCCAGCATGTAGTACATGACCTGGCAAAGTCATCCCTTCAGTGTCCCTCCTTCTGGAACTGTCAAGGGTACTGCTCATCTCCAAACTCATCCCCATCTCTCTGCAAGACCCTACTCGCTGAGCCAACTTTCTCTTTCTTTTAGGTCAAAGTAACGAACTCATCCATTTCGATGAAAGAGATGGGTCTGGTTAGTAGCTACTACTCAGGATGTATAAAATTCTCTGCTAAAATCTTGGTTTGTTTTCTGCCTAGCCCTCCTAGGCCTGGCCCAATCAATAGTCCTTGAGCTCAGGTCACTCCTTATGCTCCACAAAATATAAGATGTCCTGGGTAAAGATGAGACCCTGGCTAGTACTTCCCTGAACTGAGGCAGCAGCAAGGCCCAGGGCTACTGAAACCACATGTTAATATTGGTAAGCAGGTTATTGGTAGTCCTGGGCTGCAAAGCCAGTCTGGTCATAGAGAGGCCATCTTTTCTCATCATCAGAGTGTAGAACTAGTTAACTCCAAAGGGGTCTTTCTCTAATCCATCTAATCCATTGCTTCTGCTCTATCTGTCACTTTGGCACCACAAGAATTCCTCCAAATGTTGATGAATTTTCCTAAGACTCAGAGGAACTAGAGTACCTTCCTGAAATAAAGTTTCCTCTGAAAGGTTCTTATCAAAGGTGTAACCCAGGCATGTACTTTCACACCATGCGCTGGGGCACACTTGACTTCCAGCAGGAAGCCTGGTCCTTTCAGCCAGGCAGAGCATCCATCGCCACGCAGATCCCTACCGGTTGTTGGTCCAGCAAAATCTGTGAAGTTTTCAGTTTCCACTCTTTTGCCATCTGTTCCCCAGGATCCAAAGCTTTGCTTCTAGGGGAACCTAGCACATGTTGATCACAAGAACTCTTCCATCTGGATGTGGACTTCAGTGTTTTCTTTCGCATCTAGGAAATGCCTAAAAGGGCATCACTAAGTACAGAGAACAAAGCATGCATAGTGCTTTGAGAAGAGAAGAGGATTGTGGTTTCCATGGCAGCAGCTCTACAGCTACAAATGTTTTTAGAACTATATTCCCTCTAACATAAACCAGATATTTGAATATATCATAAGCAATTCAATTTAAGTTTAAAAGGTCTGCCATCTCCACTGTGGGAAAATCTTTGTTTTATTACGCTGGGCTCTTTTCAAGGAGTCCCAGCGCTGTCTCTAGTCTGAAACAATCTCTGTCCAGGCTGCATCACTTGATTTTATTAGACCACACAGATGTCTTTATTCCTGCTTCTCTTTTCTTTCCTTATTTTACTTTTCTTTCCTCTGTAAACAATTAAGTGGCTGAAAAAAAAATCATGCATTCATGATTACTGCTTAGGCAGAAAGCTAAGGATTATTTGTTCCTATTTTAGAAATATTTAGTTACAACAAAAAGTTGGTAGAGAGGTGTATTAAATGCTATGGCTAAAATAGTATACCTCATTCTCCATAATTTTCATTTGTGTTTGATTATTCATGATAAGAACCTTTTGTACGATGCTCCAATATCTGAGCTGTGTGGGTCTGTCCTCATTTTTGTCACATCTTTTTCAAATGTAGAAACTGGGAAATGGTTTCATTGTTCTTTTTAAAATCATATAATAGGATTTTTTTGTTAATATCTCTTACTGATCTACATAAGTGCAATCCACAGCATATTTCTGATAGTTTTCCAAATGGGTGACACTGGGGAGGCATTAGAATTTCCTTTTATAATAATATAACAATATAGCAGTACCCAAGACTTCGTAAAGGCACATAACACTTCAAAACAAAAATTAGTTTCAAATGTGATAATTGAGGGCATTTGTATCTTTTTCTTCCATTGCATTATCCCTTAATTTTCTGTTCAAGTAGAAGAGGGGGATTATTGAACTGTCAGTGACTCTCTGAATGGGCCCTGCATCCCTGGGACAAGTTCCCAATGAGCTTTCTCCATAGGCTCCCTGTGGCCTGCCTGGGGATTTTGTTCCACTCAAGTACTGTCAGCTGTCAGACTCGTTGTGTCACAAAGCTTTTCAAAACCAATTGATTTTGAACAGTTGAATTGCTAGTTGAAAGGAAAAGTAGATGAGCTATACGCTGGCTAGGTTTTATTACATTTATAACACATATTTTCTTTGTTCTTGAAAGTACTCAACACGCCAATTTATTTGTAGCAGTTTTATTGGCAAGTCTATGAAATGTTAGATGTTCTTTGCCTATGATGTACTGAGGACAGGGTTGGCAACAAGCCCAATATGCAAACATGTGAATTTTGAGAAGGTTATTCTTAATTCAGAAACCATATATACTGACTTCTAATTTTTTCATATTGGTCAATGCACAAGAAAATGCAGGAAATCCCCTAATATTGTGAAACCAATCTATTGGTAACACATTCTCACGGTTTCTGCCAGCTGGCACCAGTGAGGGAGCTTCACCCACAGTGCTAGCGAATGTTTAGTCAAGCTAGTATAAATGAGTGAAAATAACAGTGCGATCTTCAGGATTGAAATTACAGTTGATAAGCTATGTAGAGGTCTCTGACTAAATTCCAGAGATAAAATGGGGCCTAGAGACACTAAGTCACCAACCAGGTAACATATAATAGATGGTCAGAGGCCCCACAACACATATGCAGCAGAGAACTGCCTGATCTGGCATCAGTGAGAGAAGATGCCTAACCCTCTGGAGACTTGATGTCCCAGGGAGTGGGGAGGCTTGACAGGGGTTAGGGGGTGGAAGGGGTGGGGACATCCTCTAAGGAGACAGGGCAGGGGGGAGGAGAAATGGGATGAGGAACTGTGGAAGCGTGGACTGGAAGGGGGATAACAACTGAACTGTAAAAAAATGAGGCCTAAAAGGAAATCTGTGTCTTCAAGAATTTCTGACATGCTTTAGAAAACATGACAAATGGAATCCTAGCCCAAGAGACCAGTTAAAATTCCAACTATTTTAAGAAATGAGATATTTGATGGATCAACAAACCTTCTTTCCTTGAATTTTATGAGTCTTAAGACATAATTTGTGGAGGTACTTAGAGGAGAATGATCTTTGTTCCAAGGTCCAATGTTTGCACATAAATCTTCATAAGTATGGGATGTGACTTTCCATAAGCAATGTTAAGACTAGAAATATTTGGCTCAACACTGTAAAAGATTACAAAGTTAATTATCAATAACTGCTTACCAACAGGTATGATACTATAGCAAATATTCATCACCACTGAAACTACAGTAGTTAGATGGAAGTGATACTTAATATAAGAGAGAAATTTTACAGATTTTATGTAAACAGTCAGATCCTTGAGAGTTCTAGATTCTATGAAGACCTTTAACTGGCCACACCCCAGCCCAAATATTCTTGCAGCTTTTAAAGATAAATATTTCTGTTAATCCTTTGAGAAATTCATGCATTTTAATCAAATTCACCTCCAATTCCTCCACTTAACTCCTCCCTTTCACCCTAACTTATGTCCTCTTCTTTTTTTTTTTTTTAATTTTATAAACCACTGACTAAAATTTGGACTTTCCATGTTCTTTCCATGATGATGTGAACCATCCAATAGAGTGTAGTTAATCTACAAGGAGCCATACCCTTAAGGAAAATTAGCTCTCCATCTCCCAGAAGCCTTCAACTCTCCCTAGCTCCTCAGTTAGGGATGGGGAACTCATGAACTCCTGCTTAATGCTAGAGCATTGGCTCTGTTGATCTTGTATGTTCAGACACCCACAGCTTCTATGTGTTCATAAGTACAAAGAACCATCCTGTAAAGTCCAAAAGACACTGCCTGTGCCTGGCTCTCCTTGAACTCTGACTCTCACAGTCTTTCTGCCCACTCCTCTGCAGTGATCTCTGAGCCCCAGAGAGGGAGTGTGAAATAGATATCTTATTGGGGACTGGGAACTCTATGGTCATTTATCCTCTGCATCTTAAATAGTTGTGAGTTGCTACATTTACTAACATCCACTAAGTAGAAGGAAAGAAAGAAAGAAAGAAAGAAAGAAAGAAAGAAAGAAAGAAAGAAACAAACAAACAAACAAACAAACAAACAAACAAACAAACCAACCACACAACCACCACTTTTTTTGATGGTATCTGAGAGTCTCATTAAATTTCAAATTGAGAGACAAAGATTTAGAAGACAGTTTTTTATTATGTTCATTTGGTAACAAAATGGTACTAAGCTCGCCCTTGGCACATGTGATATGCATAACCTTAGCTCTTGGCCGGAGATGCAATATCAAGTATGTGTCTTTCTGTAGAGCAGACCATAAATCCAATGAAAAAGCATATAGTTAGTGACTCTATTGCATCCATGCCATTCATTCATTATTGAAGTACACAAGATTCATAGTAGATGAATTGTTGATGACTTCCGTGTCCCAAGCAGCCTACAGGGTACTTTCCTGTACTATGACAGCTAGACAAGAAGGAAGCATCTTGATCAGTATTAACTTTATTTTCCTGTGTCTTATCATCACTGTTTGTAGTGTATCATCCACAGGGACTTACCATTAAGTTATGGCCATAGCCTATAATATTTGGGAAAAATCTTTGGGACATCCTTAACCAACAACAGGCAAGCAGTTATCCTATACCTAGCATTGGACTTTTAATTTGGCAACCTATGTATTCTAGGAGTAGCAATATGCCCTATTTAGAGTAACTCCAATTAAACTTATACATATATAATATTATATATATTAAATATATTATATATGTATATATACATATAAGACTTAAATACAGGAGCGTTTCCTAGGGATTTTCTAAACCTCAATATCAGTAGTTTCTTCTACTACAAGCTCCTCTGTCTTACCCTCCCAGCCCTCATTCCGCTTAATCCCCCTCATCCCTATAATTCTCCTTTACTCTCTCATTTCACCTGTATTCAACTATACCCACACCCATAAGATCATTTTTCCTCTCTCCACAAATGGAGGCTTACCATTTTCTGGGACTCTACAATTGCTCCAAATTAAACACACAAATCTAAGGCTTTAACACTAAGATTCACATATGAGTGAGAACATATTATATTTGTCTTCTTTTGGATTTAGGTTACCTCAGTCAGCATAATGTCTTCCAGATCCATCCATTTATTTGACATTTTTAGAGTTTATTTTTTCTTTACAGCTGACTAAAGTCCCACTGTATATATGTACCTCATTTTCATTATCCATTCATCAGTTAATGTCCATCAGCGCTGCCTCTGTGTCCTTGCTGGAGTGAATACAGCTATGAACACACATGAGCAGGGGTGTGTAGTAGGAATAGCCATTTGGGAATATACCCAGAATATGTATATATATATATGGAGAGAGAAAGAGAGAGAGAGAGAGAGAGAGAGAGAGAGAGAGATGAGAGACTACACTACGGGTCACATGGCAAATCTACATCTGGGTCGAGGAGGGGACTTCCATGCTGGTTTCCATAGAGGCTTTACTAATTTACACTTACACCAACAGTTTCTTATTCCTTACATGACCATTGCTATTTCTTGTCTTTTGTTTTCTTAACTTCACTCCTTCTAAATCAGGTAAGATGAAATCTCAGTCACCTTATTTACATTTCCTTGATAGCTAAGGATGGTGAACACTTTCTTAAAAAAATATCTCATTGTCATTTATACTTCCTCTAAGAACCCTATTTAGTAATAGCTAATTTTTCAAATTGAGTTTTTTTATCTCAATGTTTAGGTTCTTTTAATTTAATTTTGTTTTTTAATTCTTTGTATATTCTGCATCTAGTACTTTGACAGACGTATAGTTGGTAGAACAATCTTTTTCCATTCTGTAACCTGCCTATTCAATTGATTAACAGTTCCTTTTGTGATACAGAATATTTTCGTTTTATGAAGCCCCACTTATTGATCATTGGCTCTATCTCCTTGGTGGCCAGAGTCCTTCAGAAAGTCCTTCCCTAGACTATATCCTGAAATGCTTCCTATTTTTCCTAAAGAAGTTTCACAGTTTTAGGTATATCATTGGGATTTTTTTTAAATTTGGAATTAACTTGTATCCAGGGTGAGAGAGAAGAAGCAAGTTTCAGTTTTCTAGGTATATCTCCAGTTTCCCTAACACCATCTATTAAAGATGCTATCTTTTTTCCAGCAATAACTTTTGCCATCCTTATTAAAATTCAGTGGGCTCTTAGTAAATAAAGTTATACACATGGATCTTTGAATCCATTCTGTTTTTTGTGCCAGCACCATGCTGGTTTTCCTAGTGTCTCTCTGTAGTAGGACAGTAAATTGAATTTAGTCATGACTCTGGCAGGTTTTAGGTGTCTGAATTTCTTTTCCTTTCATTGTTTGATTGTTTCTTTCTTGCATTTGTTCACTTTTGTGGGGGGGAGCCATTCTAGAGTCAGAATATTTTGTACTTCCATGCAAAGTTTAAGACCAGGTTTTTAGTTTCTATGAATAACTCTATTCAAATTTTGGGAAGAATTGCATTGAATCTACCTATTGCTTTTGGTAGGATGATAGTAAGTAACCTTATGAAATCTATGAGCATGGAATGTCTTTTCATCTATTATCACTTTTAATTTCTTTCTTTATTGTCATAACATTTTCACTGTGCAAGACTTTTTCTTACTTGGTTGGAAGAATTCTAAGATTTTTTAAATGCTTTTATATATTTCATTATTTACCTGATATTTTTCTTGGTACATTTGTCATTTGTATATTAAAAAGAATACTAATTTTTATGTGTTAATTTTGTACCTGCTACTATACTAGTTGTATTTCTCAGATTAGGAGGTTTCTGATATAGTCTTTAGCATCTTTTACGTATAGCATCATATCATCTTCAAGTAAGGATGCTTTTACTCCTGCTTTTCATATTTTTATCTCCTCTGTTGACTCCACTAGTCTTGTTATTTCAGCTAAGACATCAAGCACTAGGCTGAACATCAGTGGAGAGAGTAGACAACCTTGCCTTGGTCCTGATTCTAATTGAAATGCTTCATAATTTTTTTTACATTCGAAATGTAATTCATGTGCCTTTGCTAAAAATTTTGAGTAAGCAATATTTGAACAAGAAACAAATCTTATATCAAATGATACTGGTAAATATTTCCAAAACTAATACTCAATAACCACAAACATTAATATGCATATAAGTATTTATATTTATATATATATTCAGGCATGTCTGTGTATAACAATGATAACTGGCGGAAAAGAAGCTATGAATTTGAGAAGGGCTCAAAGAGTCACATGGGAAGGGCTAGAAGAAGTAACAAGAAGCGGGAAATGATTATATTTTATTAAAATAATAATAAACCAATCTTTTTTCTGTCTAGTACTTAGGTAATCAGAAATCCAAATTGAAACCATGTGGCCAATTTTATGAAAGTATAACATGTCTTGAGAAAAACATTCTCTTTACAAAAAAAAAGAAAGAAAAAAAGAAAAGATGGAAAAAAGGTGTTTGTTTCTTTATCTGAAACAGTTCTCTGATTTGAACTAAAGAGTGAAGGATTAGAAAATGCAAATCCCAAGTCACTTAAAGGACATTATCATTTTTAATTGTTCTCCTTTCAGTCATTACCTCCATGTCTAGTCTAATGACAACTGTGTTCATAGACTCATTTTCCTGAAGAAATGACCCTGTCATTCTTGTCTACCAATCACAGGGAGACAGGAAGATTTGCCATTCTCACTCAAATCCAAACCCATCTTGTCTCCAACCTTTGATTAAGAAAAAAAAAAAAGAGGAAAATCTTCTATGTATGTCTTTTAAAAAGTGATATTAAATTTTAGGCAATGACAAAAAATATTGCTTTATTTTACAAAGCCATTTCAACAAATTTGAAAAAGAAATTTCTACTAAACACTTTGTATCCACAAAATGAAACCCAAGTACAGAGAACTTCCATAGTTTCTAGCATCATGAGTACATTCACCTGTAGTCAAACTGCTCCACATTCAAGTACACCCGCTGGTATTTGTGCCCCTGATTCTAACAGTATGGGTCCACGGGCAATTTTGTTCTCAAAGTCATGCACATCCATAGATACTGATCCTCTTGTTCCAGTGTCTTAGGTTCACCTCAAGATCTAGCCTGCTTTCCAGGCTCTCTGCTTTGCTTCCTGACCTGAGGCTGAGAACATTCTCAATGAGATCTTGGCTTGTCTGCCTTCTGACCTATTGTTCAATGCTATCAGTCAACTTGATTCTCTCTCTACCATTCTGACGTCATTATCAATGCTGCCCAACCTGATGCTCCGCCGTTCTCAGTCTCTGCTCACTTCCCTATCCACTACTCCTTTATTTCTTAATCTTTAGCCTCTGGACTCTTCTATAGTCCTAGTTGACAGATCTCTCTATGTTGAAGTTATTTGTCTTATAACATTATTTTGTGTTTTTTTTCTATTTTGTTTCCAACATTATCATAAGATGATTTACAAGTATAAATGTTGAATATATTTTGTGGTATGATACATGGTGACTAAACCATGCTCACGGAGTTTTAAAGTAGTCCTTGGCTAAAAATTTTCATTGGTACTTTGTGTTTGATCAACTCTACAGTGTTCTACAAGTCAGATATTGTTTTCCTGAGTAGTGATGAGAAAAATAAGACATAAAAATTTAACATTGGTCTTTCTGAGTTCATCAGTATACTCTGTTCATTATGAGGACAGTTTTTTTTAACCAGAGACATATTTTAGATAGGACATGTTCTAAAAATTTTGATTCTGAAAGTTATAGGAGCCACCAGAACAATGTCATGACTGAAATAATGTTGTAACCACCTGATTCATCTAACACAAGGCACCCCATCTTAGAAATTAAGCCAAGATTGCTGCTAAAAGTAATAACATGGATATTTACTAATAATACCTCACATATCTATGAGGTGCACTGTGCTAAAACATTGCACATACCAGTTATATGAACAATGTATTCAAGCATATGTTGTCCTCAGTATATGTATACAAGTATATGTTGTCTTTAGTATCTCTCTTTTTCTGTCTTTTTGTTCAGACCTCAAATTAGTGTCAGCCGTTTGAAATCAATAATTCATCCAGTTTCAGTCTATAAGGAGGAAGATTTTCTCTCTTTAGGTCTAGCTCTCTTTCTTAAGGACCATAACTTTGTCCATGTGGTTATAATCTAAAAGCATCGAGGAAATAAACAGCCATGTACCAGCTGCTCGTCTATAATGACTTATAAGGAAAAGAAATATACAGGATTGCACCATTCAAATAAGGAGATCAAATTTTCACCTAAATTGTCCGAATAAGTTTTTTACTATTAAAAGTTTGTGAGAGTATTTTCAGGATGTGAGAAGATATTATATCACTGTATCCCAACTAAAACCAAGATTCAAAATCATTTTCTTTCACACTTCCTGAGTACTTTGTAGCTTCAAGGCAAGGTTTAATTTTCAAAAATACAAACCAAGATGCATAGAATAATTAAAATTTGGAGATAGAGAGCTAACTCAAGAGGTTAATATCACTTGTTGTTCTTGTAAGTGACCTCTGGTTACTTCCTAGACCCATGTAATGGCTCACAACCATCTATAACTCCATTTCCAAGACTCTCAACAACCACTTCTGACCTGTGTAGGCAGAAGGCATGTGAATGATGTGCATACATGCATGGAGGCCAAACACTCACAAACATAAAATTAAAAATTATGTTCCTGTTTATATGTTTTGTATCAAATGTATCATCGAAATTCTCAAAGATTTTAGGGTAACAAGTAAATCTTCAGTCACATGGACTTAAAACACAGAAGCAAAGCATTTCTGTGGATATTTTGACAAACGTAGTAGTGACCATATCCTTCCCCATAGTTACAAAATGGTTATAAATGGGGTATGAGGATATTCTAGGAATCGATTAAGGGTTTACTGGAAGGTAGAAAGAGAAAGACCAGACTGTAGAATATAGCCAGATTTTCCCTGTCCAATTAATTTAAATATTAGTACAGCAGGAGGACAGAGAAAAGGAAGGCAGAGAAAAGAGTTGCAGGAACAGAGAGCAGTTTGGGATAGGAAGGAGGAAGCAAATTGGAGGATGATGAACTCGATGATTCAGATTCAGTGTGTCTTTACATAGTTAATCTAGGTGGACAACTTGTATCATTATCAATTGGCCCTAAAATTATTCTCTGGGCATCTTGTGAATTAAGAATTTATTGATATATAAATCTGACTGATTAATTATACGTTTCAAGAGTTTTGTTTCTACTGGGTTGCCGGGTGTTGTAGCAGCTGATTGCAGGGTGGGTGGTCATTGCATGGGGCTAACTTGGCAATGACCCGCCAAGGGAACTCAGCGAGTCTGGTACAGATGGTTTTGGAGCTCCGAACCAAGAGAGACCTTCGAGCTGAGAACACTCCAATGAAAGGTTACTGGAATGTGGGACTGCTGTTTACCAGGTTGGGGAGAGGTGGGGGGATTACGGCTGAGAAGAAACTATGGGCCCAAGAGACAAGCACACTGGAGCTGGGAAGACCACTATCGGTCCCTGTTGCTGGGGCTAGCTAGAGCCAGTGGCACAAGGCCCCACTGTGGAGCAGAGAGTGGCTGGTGCAAGAGCAGAGACTTGCCATATTAATTTTAATATTTCCTGCAACAGTAGGACTTCAGATTTATTCATGATGCTGAACCTAATGTTTCTATAATGCTCACACATTTCCAGAAGCCTTTACTGGATGCCATCAATTGTGGTTTTCCTGTAAGTCAATGAAATAGTTTAAAATTTTACCTTTAAAGCATAAAAACAGATGTCATGTTACATCTAACTAGATTTTTCATATAAGGTATAAAGGAGATGGACGTAAGTTATCATTGGTCAAGAAATAAAGGGCTGCACTGAGCACAGTTGATTCTGGAATAGGTCCAAGGAAGGCAGAGAATACTGACTACCCCTGGGAGGGCAGCCTGGGAGAACTTTGTGCCAGGAAAGAGTTTTAAACAGCAGGAAATGAATCAGGATACATTCACCTCACTGATTCAGACAGACAGGAAACTAGAAAAAAATGTACCCGGTTTTGAAAACTGCTCATTGAAAACGACATTTTTTCCCCAGGATGAACGCCTTTTTCCAAGATTTATTTATCTACAGAAGTGTCCTTTTCATCTGTAAAACATTATACCCAGGTGATTTCTATTAAATAAAGTATATCTAATATCTACATTATTGTTTTTATTAAGAAATAATATGTTCTAAATTCTGACCCCCCTCTCAGATATTTTTTTCCTTGTATGAATTTTAAGAAAAGGTTAAAGGGGAGATCCCAGGATTTAATGGTGCACAAAGGAAACTATTAGATAAAATCTGGTAAACAGAAGACAGAATAATTAGATAGTCAGTGTGTGTCTTGGAGAGACAAGCAACACTGTGGTGCTTCTAATTTATTTTACTTGGACTCTATGCCTCATCAAAGGATTCTGCATAGCTTTATAGATAAATTTTATAAATCTTATATTTGTCTCTTGAAAAGTTAACAAAATATTTATAAGAGTATTTTGGCAGTTTGTCAATTATTTTATGCATCATGAAATTGAATTTATGTGGTTTGCTTAAGGTTTCTTTACTAATTGGGAGAGTCAAGTTCTTGTTTGCGTACATATAACTATTTCTAAACACCATAAACATGTTCCCATGATAAGAATCACAGTTATTGCATTCTATCTCTTGTCTTTCCTAAACTACAGGCCACAGACTCTTCCACTTTTGTTGGTGTTGAAAAAGAGGGGACAGAGAATGCAGAGCTTGTTTCTGTAATGCATTAGAGAAGATCTTCTAAAAATGAAAAAAATTCACTGAGATAATTCTAACCGAAGAGACCATTGGAAACCAGAAGTAATTATTCTATCAAAACAGAAGAGGGACCTGAAGAGTGAATTTATGTGTATTTTTAGATATTTGGACTCTGTTCAAATTCATCCTTCTTTAGTTTTCCTTTGTTTTTATGCTTAACATAAAATGTACTTTTATGGTATTAAGTAAAGTCAGACAAGTATTTAGGATATAGATTATGGATAGATAGATAGATAGATAGACAGACAGACAGACAGACAGATAGATAGATAGATGAAAGATGAGTGATGGATGGATGGATAGATAGACAGATGGATTTATATAGTATATATATTAAGTAATCTCTAAATCCTCATGGCAACATTATGAGATATTGTATAGTGATCCTCACCTTATAGATTAATAAACATAAATGTGTGAATAACTTAGCACAACTGTTAACTGACTTGCATTTTACCAAATATTGCCAAAAGCCGGCTCTGATAATGTTTCTGTTTAGGTTACTGACATTATCTACCCTTATAGCAAGCTAGTCTTTTGTTGGGAAAAAGTTCTAAGATTGATATCCATAAGATGATCTTTTCTATAGCTCCAGGACTAGCAAAAGCAACATGATATGTCTCTGAATTATTTTTTTCTTTTTTATTGGATATTTTATTTATCTACATTTCAAATGTTATCCCCTTTACTATTTTTCCCTAAGAAGTCCCCTATCCTATCTCCCTTCCTCCTGCTTCTATGAGGGTGTGCTCCCCTACCCACTCCTGCCTCCCCACCCTCACATTCCCCTACACTGGGGCATCAAGCCTTCATAGGACCAAGGACCTCTTCTCTGAGTTACATTTTAAAGCTTAAGAAGCAGTTATCTTTTGCCCATTTTTTTTCCTTCACATGCTACCAAAAGAGTGATTTAGGAGCCCATTTTATGACCTCTGTCTTCCCCTAACTTGCTGTCTTCACTGGACTCACTGAGAACATATATAAGCCCTTATCAAATTCCTTCATTTTTCCCTTAGTAGTGCCTCCTTTTATATGTTTCAGACCTATATATACATCCTAATTATTCTGTTTATTCAGTTGGCCCAGTCTTCATTTGCAGTTTTATTCATCTACCCTTTTAACATCTTTAATTCCGTACACAAATAATGTATTCTAATTTAATCAGAGTTGTTTGCATGAGTGTGGGGTTATTAGTGAAACCTGGACCACTTATCAAGGGCTACTCCCCTGAAGGAAAAGGAGTGAGCCTTCCCCTGGAGCCAATAACTCCTCCTAGGGTGAGGGCAGAGTCATTACAGATCCTATGCTCCTTCCATCTTAATTAAAGACCAGTCCTGTTTAACCACAAGTGAAGATAATTAGCAGATTATTCAAGGGCAAACTGCTGAGTCCTGTATATAGACAATTTAGAAGATTTTTCTAGGGCTCAAATTTAGTACCAGATTCTGAGAGAGTGTGGTGAAAATTAACTCCAAGCCTACACTCCTGGGAAACTAAGAGTTTAGCATGGAAGAAAAGAGGTACTCAAATACAAAACTAAAAATTCAGCGACAAAATGTGTTACGGTAATGGCATTTCACTGCATCAGAAAGCATAAATGATGCTTCTGGGAGGCAGTGATTACTGATCTGAGATATAGTAAAAAAAAAAAAAAAAAAAAAAAAAAAAAAGCCGGAAAAGGCAGAGAGACCATGTCAGAGAATAAAGGATGAATAGAAAAAGAGAAATGATCCCATGTATGGCAGAATCGACCAAATTATGTCAGGGCTTAATGGACTTGTTTATTATTTTGCTCTCAAAAGCAATTAAGAGTAGTTCTATTAATGCCCACAGAGTTTTGTTTCAAAATAATTAGAATATCTATGATGTAGAGATTAGGTTAGAATGCAACAGGAGCAAAAGCAGAGAAGAGGACATCTGAATATTTACTATACTAAAAGCAGAGAATGGCACTAAGACAAAAGAAGTGTAAATAGAGTTAAACTGTACTTTATTCAAGAATTACACATAAAGGCTCCACAGGGACATGGGCATAGTAGGTGGGTATCATCAGGAACTTGCATGTTGCCATTGATAGGAAAGGCAAGCGTATTTGCAAGTGAAAATCACAAGTTTCATTTATACCATATACTGAGTATCTCTTAATCAGTTGCTGAGGGTCAGAACATTTCAAAATTCAGGATTTCATCAGATTTTATAATATTTTCATAATACATTAGATATATTGTGGATGAAATCCAAAATTAACCATGAAATCAACGTTTCATATATATCTTACAAATGTAGCTGTAATTATAAACAATGTTTGAACAATTATGTACATGAACACATCTGTGTATATTGAGCTATCACACTTTGCTATCAATTTTTGGACATATTTGATGCTAACATAGAAACCCGTCTGTGAGAGGTTTGGGATCGTTGTAAGCAGAGACTGAACAAACCATCTCTAAGATCTTACTTCAGCCTCTCTGTTTGATTTTACTGTTAACTTTATAGCTTTATCATAAGAGAAACTAAATGCTTTTATTTTAAGAAGTTACTAAAGAATAATTTGAAAAAATTGAGTTGGAAAAGAATAGATTTTAACCTAATTTTATCTAGGTATTTCTTCAAAGTTAGAGGAAGAGATTCTTGGATTCAAGCTATCATTTATTCTTGGCTTGTAACTGAATCAGAATTAAGTTTCTTATTCAATGTACTTGACTGTTTCCCAATTTTTTCCATTTTGAAATCTTTTGTTTTTGTCATCATTGGTGCTGTTGATATTTTGGCAGGGGTAAGGATTGAACACAAGTCTTTTTATATGTTATGCAGTACTCTACCACTGGGCCACATCCCTGACCCAGTCTTCCGACATTGTATGCTTCCTCTTTTCTAGGGAAAGGGGGAAAGACCACAATGGTACTAATAAATTGCTACCAAAAACAAAACAAAACAAAACAAAAAATCAAAATTAATAAATTGAAAAGATGAAATAATAAATTAGGCATACTAAAATATAGTAAACTATTAATGTATCATCAATAAAGTTATTAAAAGGCAGAATGTGGAATTAAAATTTTGAAGTGATGGTGATTTTAAAGTGGTGATTTTAAAGCTCATCAGCCTTAGGCATTGTTGCATTTTTTATCATGTATAGGTAAGACAGATGTGGTAAGCCAGTGTGGTTGGCAGCCTCTAACATGGACTCCAATGATTCCCATGTTATGTCATTGACATCCATGAATAAAGGCTATTCTTATTGACTAGAGTCCAACTGGTAGAACATGGCAGAGTACTCAGTTCTCAATGTTAGTTTTTGTCCTGAAAATCAGTGATTGTTGTGTTTTTTATTTTATTTTATTTTTTATTCGATATATTTGTTATTTACATTTCAAATGATTTCCCCTTTCCTGGATTTCCCCTCCCCCAAAGTCCCATAATCCCTCTTCCCTCCTTCTGTTCCCTAATCAACACCTTCCCATTTCCCTGTCCTGGTATTCCCTTACCTTCTGCACTGAACCTTTCCAGGACCAGGGACCTCTCCTTCCTTCTTCTTGGGCATCATTTGATATGTGAATTATTTCATTGGTATTCCGAGCTTCTGGGCTAATATCCCCTTATCAGTGAATGCATACGATGTGCGTTCTTTTGTGATTGGGTCACCTCACTCAGGATGACATTCTCCAGTTCCACCCACTTGCTTAAGAATTTCATGAATTCATTGTTTTTAATAGCTGAGTAGTATTTCATAGTGTAAATATACCACATTTTCTGTATCCATTCCTCCATTGAGGGACATCTGGGTTCTTTCCACCTTCTGGCTATTATAAATAAGGCTGCTGTGAACATAGTGGAGCTTGTATCCTTATTACATGCTGGGGAATCCTCTGGGTATATGCCCAGGAGTGGTATAGCAAGGTCCTCTGGTAGTGTCATGCCAAGGTTTCTGAGGAACTGCCAGACTGATTTCCAGAGTGGTTGTACCAGGTTGCAACCCCACCAGCAGTGGAAGAGTGTTCCTCTTTCTCCACATACTCGCCAGCACCTGTTTTCTCCTGAGTTTTTGATCTTAGCCATTCTAACTGGTGTGAGGTGAAATCTCAGGATTGTTTTGATTTACATTTCCCTGATGACTAAGGATGTTGAACATCTCTTTTGGTGCTTCTCAGCCATTCGAAATTCTTCAGGTGAAAATTCTTTGTTTAGTTCTGTACCACATTTTTAATAGGATTATTTGGTTCTCTGGAGTCTAACTTCTTGAATTCTTTGCATATCTTGGATATTAGTCCTCTGTCGGATGAAGGGTTGATAAAGATCTTTTCCCAATTTGTTGGTTACCATTTTGTCCTTTTAACAGTATCCTTTGCCTTACAGAAACTTTGTAAATTTATGAGGTCCCATTTGTCGATATTTGATCTTAGAGCATAAGCTATTGATATTCTGCTTAGAAAATTTTCCCCTGTGCCCATGTGCTCAAGGCTCTTCCCCAGTTTCTTTTCGATTAGTTTCAGTATGTCTGGCTTTATGTGGGGGTCCTTTATCCACTTGGACTTGAGCAAAGTACAAGAAGATAAGAATGGATTGATTTGCATTCTTCTGCATGCTGACATCCAGGTGAACCAGCACCATTTGTTGACAAGTATATCTTTTTTCCACTGGATGGTTTTAGCTCCTTTGTCAAAGATCAAGGGACCAGAGGTGTGTGGGTTCATTTCTGGGTCTTCAATTCTATTCCATTGATCTACCTGCCTGTCAGTGTACCAATACCATGCAGTTTTTAACACTATTGTTCTGTAGTATTGCTTGAGGTCGGGGATACTGATTCCCCCAGAAGTTCTTTTACTGTTGAGAATAGTTTTAGCTATCCTGGATTTTTTTGTTATTTCAGATGAATTTGAGAATTGCTCTTTCTAACTCTATGAAGAATTGAGTTGAGATTTTGATGGGGATTGCTTGAATCTGTATATTGCTTTTGGCAAGATAGCCATTTTTACTATATTAATCCTGCCAGTCCAAGAGCATGGAAGATTTTTCCATCTTCTGAGGTCTTCTTCAAACACTTGAAGTTCCTGACATACAGATCTTTCACTTGTTTGGTTAGAGTCACACCAAGATACTTTATATTGTTTGTGGCTATTGTAAAGGGTGTCATTTCCCTAATTTGTTTCTCAGCCTGTTTAGCCTTTGAGTATAGGAAAGCTACTGATTTGCTTGAGTTAATTTGATATCCAGCCACTTTGCTGAAGTTGTTTATCAGCTGTAGGAGTTCTCTGGTCAAGTTTTTTGGGTCGCTTAAGTATACTATCATATCATCTGCAAATAGTGATAATTTTACTTCTTCCTTTCCAATTTGTATCCCTTTGACCTCCTTTTATTGTCTAATTGCTCCAGCTAGAACCTCGAGTACTATATTGAATAAATATGGAGAGAGAAGGCAGCTTTGTCTAGTCCCTGATTTACTGGGATTGCTTCAAGTTTCTCTCCATTTAGTTTGATGTTGACTACTGGTTTGCTGTATATTGATTTTTATTATCTTAAGGCATGGGCCTTGGACTCCTGTTCATTCCAAGATCTTTAACATAAAAGGATGCTGAATCTTGTCAAATGCTTTTTTGGCATCTAATGAAATGACTGTGTGACTGTTTTTCTTTGAGTTTGTTTATGTAGTGGATTGCATTGATGGATTTCCTTATATTGAACCATCCCTGCATCTCTAGGATAAAGCCTACTTGATCATGGTGAATGATCTTTTTGACATGTTCTTGGATTCATTTGGCAAGAATTTTATTGAGTATTTTTGCATCGATATTCATAAGGGAAATTGGTCTAAAGTTCTCTTTCTTTGTTGGATCTTTGTGTGGTTTTGGTATCAGCGAAATTGTGGCTTCATAGCATGAGTTGGGTAGTGTTCCTTCTGTTTCTATTTCGTGGAATAGAATGAAGAGTGTTGGTGTTAGGTCTTCTTTGAAAGTCTGTTTGAATTCTGCACTAAAACCATCTGGTGCTGTGCTTTTTTGTTTGGGAAACTGTCTATGACCACTTCTATTTCTGTAGGGGTTATGGAAGTATTTAGGTGGTCTATCCGATCCTGATTAAATTTTGATAGTTGGTATCTGTCTAGGGAATTGTTCATTTCATCCAGATTTTCCAGTTATGTTGAGTATAGGCTTTTGTGGTAGGATATGATAATTTTTTTTTAATTTCCTCAGTTTCTGTTGTTATTTCTCCCTTTCATTTCTGATTTTGTTAATTTGGATACTGTCTCTGTACCCTCTGGTTAGTCAGTCTGGCTAAAGGTTAATCTATCTTGTTGATTTTCTCAAAGAACCAGCTCCTGGTGTTGTTGATTCTTTGTATAGTTCTTTTTGTTTCAACTTGGTTGATTTCATCTCTGAGTTTGATGATTTCCTGCCTTCTACTCCACTTGGGTGTATAAGTTTCTTTCTGTTCTAAAGCTTCCAGGTGTGCTGTTAAGCTACTAGTGTATGTTCTCTCCAGCTTCTTTTTGGAGGCACTCAGAGCTATGAGTTTTCCTCTTAGCACTGCTTTCATTGTGTCCCATAAATTTGGGTATGTTGTGCGTTCATTTTCATTAAATTCTAAAAAGGTTTTGATTTCTTTCCTTAGTTATTCCTTGACCAAGTTATCATTGAGTAGAGTATTGTTCAACTTCCATGTGTATGTGGGCTTTCTGTTGTTTTTGTTGACATTGAAGACCACACTTACTCCATAGTGATCTGATAGGAGGCATGGAATTAATTTGATCTTATATCTGTGTAGGTCTGTTTTGTGAACAATTATATGATCAAATTTTGGAGAAGGTACCATGAGGTGCTGAGAGGGTATATTCTTTTGATTTAGGATGTTCTATAGATATCTATCAAATCCATTTGGTCCAAAACTTCTTTTAGTTTCACAGTGTCTCTGTTTAGTTTGTATTTCCCTGATCTATCCATTGAGGAGAGTGGAGTGTTGAAGTCACCCCCAAATACTGTGTGCTTTAAGCTTTAGTAAAGTTTCCTTTATGAATGAGAGTGCCCTTATAGTTGGAGCATAGATGTTCAGAATTGAGGGTTTTTCCTGTTATAATTTTCCTTTAACGAGTATAAAGTGTCCTTCTGTATCTTTTTTGCTAACTTTTGGTTGAAAATCTATTTTATTGGATATTAGAATGGCTACTTCAGCTTATTTTCTGGGACCATTTGCTTGGAAAACTGTTTTCCAACCTTTTACTCTGAGGTAGTGTTTGTCTTTGACACTGCGATGCATTTCCTGTATGCAGCAAAATGTTGGGTCTTGTTTATGTAACCAGTCTGTTAGTCTGTCTTTATCAGGGAATTGAGTTCATTGATGTTAAAAGATATTAATAGCGATTATTTTTTCCTGCTATTTTTGATGTAATTTTTATGTTTGTGTGGTTATCTTCTTTTGGGTTTGTTGAAAGAAGATTAATTTCTTGCTTTTTCTAGTGTGTAGTTTCCCTCCTTTTGTTAATGTTTTCCATTCATTATCCTTTGTAGGGCTAGTGGAGAGATACTGTGTAAATTTGTTTTTGTCATGAAATACCTTGGTTTCTCCATTTATGGCAATTGAGAGATTTGCTGCAGTCTGGGATGGCATTTGTGTTCCATTAGGGTCTGTATAAGATCTGCGCAGGTTCTTCTGGCTTTCATAATCTCTAGTCAGAAGTCCGGTGTAATTCTGATAGATCTACCTTTATATGTTTCTTGACATTTTTCCCTTACTGCTTTTAATTCTTTCTTTGTTTAGTACATTTGGTGTTTTAATTATTATGTGATGGGAGGAATTTCTTTTCTGGTCAACTCTATTTGGAGTTCTGTGGGCTTTTTGTATGTTCATGGGCATCTCTTTCTTTAGGTTAGGGAAGTTTTCTTCTATAATTTTGGTGAAGATATTTACTGGCCCTTTAAGTTGGAAATCTTCACTCTCTTCTATACCTATAATCCTTAGCTTTGGTCTTCTCATTTTGTCCTGGATTTCCTGAATATTTTGGGTCAGGAGCTTTTTGCATTTTTCATTTTCTTTGACTGTTGTATCGATGCTTTCTATGGTATCTTCTGCATCTGAGATTCTTCTATCTCTTGTATTCTCTTGTTGATGCTTTGATCCATGACCCCTGACTTCTTTCTTAGGTTTTCTATGTCCCGAGTTGTTTCCCTTTGTGATTTCATTATTATTTCTACCTCCATCTTTAGATCCTGGATGGTTCTGTTCAATTCCTTCACCTGTTTTGTTGTGTTTCCCTTAGTTCTTCAAGGGTTTCTCCCTGTTTACTTGTCTTCTTCTGTATTTCTTTAAGGGAGTTATTTATGTCCTTCTTGAAGTCCTCCATGAAGCCCTCTATCAGGATCCTGACCTGTGATTTTAAATCCAAATCTTGTTTTTCTGGTGTGTTGGGGTATCTAGGACTTGCTGTTGTGGGAGAATTGGATTTGGATGGTTCCATATTGCCTTTATTTCTGTTAGCAACATTCCTATGTTTGCCTTTTGCCATCTCATTATCTCTGGTGTTAGTTGGTCCTGCTGTAACTAGCTGGTACTTGCCCCTCTTGTGTGCCTGCAAGCCTATTTCAGCAACCCTAGGTGACCTGCTTTCCCCTGGCACAGATTGCTGTGGTGCTGCTGATTTCCTGGGTGCAGGTGGAGTCCTGGTGGGGAATGTCCGAAGCAATCTTCTACTCTAGTAATCCTTGCCTACCATTCTACCCCTCCACACAGTCACAGAAGTAAAGATAGCAGTGTTTCACCTCTAAGCTGGAGAATTCCTCTAATGGCCTCTCAGTAGGGCACATGACCCCCTGGCAGGGTAGGTCCCCACAGCTGTGGGGGCTGTGAGCTCTTGGGTGCAGGCAGAGACCTGACAGGTGTATCCAAAGTGATCCTCTACTCTGGTGATGCCTGCCTACTAGTCTGCCCCTCTACACAGTTACTAGAGCACAGTGATTCTTGTCTTGTACACACTTTCCTGCTTGCTTGCTTTCACATCACTCTTCCCATGTAAAAAGGCGCCTGTCACATCATGATTCAATGGTGTGGAAAAGAGCCAGACTTTACAAACATCCACTTGTATGAGCTTAGAAGCTGATCCCTCCACAGCCTCTACCTCAGGCTAGTCGTAAGATGAAACTATAATGTCAAAGGACTAAGTCCTTGAGAGACTTTGACTTCGAGGCAACCTGCCAAGGCACGCCTGGATTTCTTACTCATGAAAATAATAAGACAATATGTACCCACTATTTAAAGACACTAAATTTTAGAGTTATTGCTTATGTAATACAACCTTAAGCAGATAGTGTACTATTATAAAATATTACATTGAACTATTCACTAGTCTCTAGGAAAAGCATGACTATTTTGTCCAAAATTGTACAACTGTTACTAACTAAACTTCAGAAAATAAATAGTCCTTGAGTGTGGTAAACCATTAAAAGCCTGTATACATTCCCCCACCAATTTTCAAAGGAAATGAAGATGTGCATGCAACTTCTCTGTTGCATAGCAGTTTTCTCCAAAGTCAAAGCCTTCTATCTTGGACGAAAACTTCTTCAGATATACAATATAAAAGAAAATTAAAACAACAGGATATTTTAGGACAGAATGCTTACAAGGAGGTGAAACAAGAGAATGTTCTAGGAGGAAGTGATACTTTATCCTTCAGGAACGCTCCCTTAAGGCAAGGAGTCAATAACTCAAAATAGCTTCAGGAAGTTCCTGAAACTGACCATATTCACTAGATTCCTCCCTCCCAGAGTGTATATGTAGTAAAGTTTGCTAAGAACAACTCTCAGGCAAGACAGAAACATAGACAACTCTCTGACAAATACAGCCACCTGGAAGACGTAGACAGCAGTGGAAGAACTTAAACAAACCAGCTGAGCTGCCTTAAGAGGTTCCCACCAGCTGACCTAATGAGGAAGGACATGCTACAAGCTGTTGCACTGCCTGAATACTGGGCAGTGTACTCTAGATTATCAGCTTTTGTGGCTTGTCTCCAAGGCTGGCATAGGCTTTGATGATGCAGCTATCTTTCAGTCATTTTTGTTTCTATAGCTAACCCCTCACCCATATTTTCATAACCCAATAAGACTCTGGTTCACCAAGTTGGGCTTTGGTGGTATTCATACATTGGTGTGTCGTTGACTCTATATGAGTTGATTAGACATTTGTGCACATCTCCCAGGGAATAGTATCATATCATTCTTGATTAACTGACCCTTGACCTTTGAGCTTGCACTGCCTGTACACATCCCATAGGACTATATATTGGAATCAAACAGTCCATGATCTACCATCTGCACTTGCACTGAGGAAATATAAAAAGCAGAATCCCATGATGTGAGGATCAGCTTCTTCTGATGGGATTCAGCTTTTAGTTGGAGTATAGTTTATGAAAACTCTAATTAATGTCCTTCTCCAGAAAGCAGGAGAGTTTCAAATGAAAATGCATGCAGGGTCTCCATAGCTGCTTAGAGAAAGACGTTAGAGAAAGGTGTTGTTACCAGTTTAATAGTGAGAAAATTCTGGATAAACTCTAGTTATTTCAATCCCATCTATGAGCTTAAAATGTAAGGTCATTGAATAAACTAAACTGCAGGAAATATTAGAATCTCTCCCAGAAGAAATTGACTACATAAGTGTCTTATAAATGCAAGTAAAGATACCTAGTAAGAATAAAAAATGAAGTATAACCAAATGTTAAGGTTACATGTTGATATAAATGGCCAACAGTAGCCTCTAGGAGCCTAAGATCTAGGGAAGACATACAGGTATCAGTCATGGCTTGACCAATCTAAAATATTTTCTTAAAGATTATAACTTTGAAAATATATGAACCTTTTTTGTACCATTTTTTTCCTAACCAGCACTGCAAAAGGGGGCGGGGGGACTAGTTAAATAACATGTATAGAACCATGTGTGTTTCTAAAACTTTTCCCCTTACCCACACAGGGAGTGGGGGTGGGGCAAGTAATATAAGCAATGCCTACCATTTTCCTAAGTTCCTAAAGAGTAACCTAGAGATAAATCTACCAAACTTTTCATAAGGTGATAGATAGAAGGGACACGGAGGGTTGATGTTTTCTTTTCTTTTGTTTTTAATTTGAGCTCTTTACTCTATAATGTAAACAACAATGTCTGCACTACACAAAACTGCACATTAAATTTTTCACAGTCCTCTGGAGTAAGAGAATCTCAAAGCAAAAAACATGGTCCATGAGTCAGTGTGCCATTCCAGTATCCCACCCTTCTGCCAGTGGCAAAGAGGCCTTAGGCAAATGGTCAGAGTTCTAATATCCTCCATTACAGACAGTAGAGTGCTGAACTTTGTAAATGTTTATTGACTGAATGAGGAAAATGAAATTAGTAAATTTAAGATCTAACCTATCTCAGTGTATTGGTGGAAAACGATTATTTTTTCAGCTGGACGTTGCTGATTAACAATATAGCATTAAGTGATCCCCAACTAATCTCTCATTTCCAAAGCTGAGAAAATGGAGTTATCCATGAGACATTTTTAGAAGCTAAGGATGCATATGAAACATCTTAGAACTTACTATTCCCTGGGAGAACTAAACATGAAAAGGGAAGAACTCTATCTGATACACATGGCATCAATCCCCCTGTCTCTTTTTATTCATCTTAAATTTATTAATAACTTGCTGTGGAACAGATAGATGTGTTAGAAACCTGGGACTACAATGATAAATGAAAATAATCCTGTTTTATGCCTAGTATATACATATATTGCCAACAAACAGTAGTGGTGTAGGATTGCTCCATTTGAAATTATGGAAAAGCTAAATATAGCTTCTAAGTATCCAGCTCTCATTGTTCAATGTTACCAGCTCTTAGAGCTATGACTTTAGTTGAGGGCTCTTTGGCTCATTGTGAGAAATCATATAAACAAGGATTGACTGGCGCTTGACCGTGATAAAGACAGTGGATAGAGAAAAGTCTCAAAACTAGCTTTCTGATGACAGGAGGAATGATGCTTATCTAGACAAAGCAAGTAGGCAATTGCTACTCTTATTCTTTATTATAAGTAGATGACTTTGTATGTAACTGGGTGCTGGCAGGGTGGACTCTTCTCCACTTGCTGTCTAAAGATGGTGAAGGACTCACTACCACCACCCACCAGGTGGCAGAAAAATCTTCTTCAAAGCTTTGTAGGCCCATAGATCACTGGGCTGGCAATGGCAATGTTGATTACCACAATAACAGGAGAAGACATAGTAATGATGAAAGCACTGGCAAAGGCAGTTCTGAGGTAACAAGCATCAGCAGCCAAAATGGTGACTGTGGTAGCAGCTGAGGTGGCTGGATGTTGACACTACTTCTCAACCCATTACAGCAGCACTGTGGCAGTCTTCCCCCAGTGCAGATGATAAGATTTATATTCTGATCCCTGCCCTACTCCACCCTATCCTTCAGATCTGTCATGGAGGCCCACAAATGCAACTCAAGATGGCAAAGTCAGTCATAACAACAACCTGTCTACCAAAGACATAAGAAGGCATAGGGCAAAATGAATTGAAATAAAACTGTATTTGTGGGGAAAGCTGGGCTATTCCTACTCTATGTTATGTGTAAGAGGTATGAATTAATCAAAGAACCACATTACCTTTAAGAACTGAGATTGGTATACAGAAGAAATGGTGCACAGATGTCATGGATGGACAGAACTGATGCCTTCTCTGATGTGTGACTTCTTGAAAGCTAGCACTTGTTGGGTGAACAAAGAGAACCTATTGAGGGGAATCTGAATAATAAAGTAGTAAAATGTTTTGATGCCACTTGGAAATAGAACTGGCTTTTTATACTTAGTTATTAAAAAACACTAGAGAAACTTCTTTTATGTACACTTGTCTAGAACATTTGAAAAGAAAACTCTATTGTATATAGAAAAATATGTATACTAGGAAGTGTTTAAATCATGCTTTCCTGTGTTCTTGATACTTTTAAAATTCTCTTGTACATTCCTTTCATGCATCTTTTAACTAGAGCAGAGTCTGAGTAGATGGGAAATACCCTTGGTTAAAATTGGCTCTAATCATTCCTCTTAAGAAAGGAATAGCTGTTCAGTCAGTATAGCTGTCCAACAGCCATTGATGAACTGGGTTACCTGAAAGGGAGGCTGGAAATGAAAAAGGATCCTGTGGGGCAAGGGTGGGGGTGTTGAGAGAAGGATGAGCCAAGACAAAAGTTTCTGATCAAGGCACAAAGTTTAATATTCAGCACTGTGTTTATATAGGGAGATCTCACAGACCCCAGTCTTTGTTTCAGCTGGATTATGTTGCAAAGCAAGGTCAGCCGGCAGTCTACTCCTATAGGAAATTGTAGGTACTGCAAGGAGAAAGATTCCATCTAAGTCTGTTAAGGTACAACTGTGGCAAACACTTAAAGTTTATTTAGCCTGCTCAAGGATGGGGAAAGGGCACAAGTCAGACCAGGTTTGAACCTTTTTGTTTCTGAATCATTGTAGATGCCAAACGTAAATGAAATGCAGAAATTCCTCTCCATATTGGATTTAGCCTAGTTAACTTCAGAAAATAATATTGGCAAAGAAATGCATCCTTTATATGTTATATAAAAATATCAACAGTTGATAGGTGGGATGTTTATTCTTACTAAAAGTGATTTAATAAATCATATTTTGGGGATGTTTGGTGAGTTTTAGAAGTGAGCAGAGCTTTCCAATTGTTCTGTAGCTCAAAATCAAAGCAACCAGAGAACAGACATTCATCAAGTTGGTGACTGAGAGAACCCACTACAGTTCAATATTGGACATTCCAAGACATGGGGAGATATATGGATCTCTCTCAAACAAACAGTAAGAAAGGGCACATCAATACTTGGCCTGCCACAGCCTAGATGTGACAAGACAGAAATATAATAAAAGGAAAGTAGGGAGACACAGGGGGAATGTGGTCTTGATAATACATGCAGACAAGAAGCAGTCATGATTAAGCTGATCTAGGACCTGCATTTTCATTGGTACTTGAATTTTGCTTTGCATTTCCCTGCACACAAACATAGACTCATAATGAGAAGGTGTTTATGAAAGGCCATGTCTGAGCATACACATACCTCTACCTTTCCCTATCCCATGGAATGCAGGACAAATAATATTGCCAGGTCTCATACAGCAGTTGTTCGCTGAGGCCCAGGCTGAATAGTTCTGGAAGCAATCTTGCTAAGAAGTGGAATTCCAGTTGAAGACATAAAGCAGAGTTTGATTTTTCATCGTCTGGCATCTTGGCCAGGAGTTGGTGGCACACGCCTTTAATCCAAGCACTCTGGGAGGCGGAGGCAGGCGGATTTCTGAGTTTGAGGCCAGCCTGGTCTACAGAGTTGAGTTCCAGGAGAGCCAGGACTACACAGAGAAACCCTGTCTCAGAAAAAAAAAAGTCTGGCATCTTGAACCATCTAACGATCATCTTATAAAATTAAAGTTTATACTTATTTTGTCCCCATGACACCTCTCAATACTATACTAATGTGATATACCAGAACCATCAACAAAAGGACACTTTCTAAAAGATTTTCACTTAAAATTGGAAGACATTCTTCCCAGCTTATGTTCAAAAACAACATAGAAATACAATATATATGAGCATATATATGACCATATACACACATGTATAGATGTAAAGAATATACATTTATGTGTATATTCTTACCATCAGGAGCAGCAGTTCATATTTCTGTAGTAGTTTCGGCCAGCTATATTGAAATGGCTGAAATATCAGAAAACTAATATAGAAGAATGTTTTATTTAAATCAGTACCATCTGAGATAATACAAAAATAACTAAACTAAGGACAGCAATAAATAATATAATATATGACATGAATATAGGATGTAGATAATACCTTGTGAATTGGAAAAACAAACCTGATGGAAATCTTAGAAGTGATGAGCTCAAGATGTCAAATTAAAAACTCAATGGAAACATCAGCAATAAACTAGCTTAAGCATAGAAGGAACATGTAGGACATTGTAACATAAATCATATTAATAAATTACTGTATGTTGTCCACACTCATTGAAAACAAACTCTGGGAGCAATGGAAAGAAAGCCTCCTATCTGAGACTGAACCATGTTTAATCTCAAGTGGTCTCTAAAACTGCCTTTCCTGGAACTGGCCCACTGATATTGTTGTAAGGAAGATGGAGAACAGGTAACAGCCAGGGGGTATTCAAAACTGTGTGCCCTGAGGACAGCCAGAAAGTAAATCATTTCTAACAGGCAACACTATTGCTTATCTCACGGTATAAAAAATGCATTTGGTAGAAATGCGACATGGGAAACCTCACCCAAGGAGCAAATATTTTCTTCGCAGGACTCTCAACTGAAAATTCTGCCTAGCTATCTCAAAGGGGCTTCTCTGATCATTTATGCTGAGTATTGTAAGTGCCCAATTTTATGTTCTTAACCACTCTTTGCTATTCTTTTCCTTTTCCTTGCTACATACTTAACAAACTTTCACATTTATAACTGGAAGTACACTTATTGTGAATCATTCTCTAAACAGAATTGGTATCAAGATGAAACTGATGAATATACAAATTTAAGTAATAATAAAAACTCATGAGCAGAACATGAACACCTGGAGCAACATTAGAATACCAAACGTGACAAGGTACAAACTAAACACACAGAAGACTTATTAAGTGGGGTAACCAGAGGACATTTCCTAAATAATAGAAGGATATATAGGCTTCCAGGTTCAGGATTCATCTAGAAAGGTGGTCAGAAATGGGCTTCCCCACAGCATATTACAATTATTATAACTAAAATGCCAAAAGAACAGAAGAAAAATTAAAGAAATAAAGCTATGAGACAGGTTGGAAAGATGGATCAATCATTAAGATCACTTCCTAGTCTTCTAGAGAACCCAGGTTTCATACTCCAAACCTACATTGTGGTTTACAAGCACTTATAATTAATCCAGAAGACCTAATATCCTCTTCTGGTCTCTGACACTGAATCCTCCACTGATAGAGTGACGATTATGAATACTGTTCCTTACAATGCCCAGAAGCTACCATGATCTAGCCTAAAGGCTGTGGCTATCAGCTTGACTGGTTTTGTTTGGTTTTGTTTGGTTTGGTTTGGTTTGGTTTGGTTTGGTTTGGTTTGGTTTGGTTTGGTTTGGTTTGGATCGGTTCTGATTTGGGTTTTTCTGAAAGTTTCCAGAGAATCTACAATGGTGAGCCCATGACCTATCTTTCCCCAAACATCCCAGTAGAAGGCTTAGCTTTCATAATTGCCTTGATCCTAGGACTAAATAGGAAAATACATATACATCAGTGACATTGATTATACGTACAGTGTACCCTCATACAAGGAAACTGGAAATAATCAACTGTTAACTAGTCTCTCACTAAGGCTGAGAGGGAGGTAGTAAGATAGTCAAGATGACGAAGCTATGGATGGATGGCATGACATTGAACAACCAGCAGCAGCATCCCTCTTTTTTAGGGAGGTGGTACAGACAGGCTCCTGAATAGATACTGGAAATCTCACTGGTGTATAAGAGGAGCTGAAGCCAGAGGAAGTCTTACTACTATTATTACTCAATTGTTTAAAGTCTAAGGGAGGTAGGTGTTGTATTGAGCTTCATAGGGTGTTGAATGGCTCTGGTGTGTGTGTGTGTGTGTGTGTGTGTGTGCAGTTGCTTGCTTCTGTCCAAGTTCACAGAAGTCTTTTATAGAAAATCATATTTTTCTTTCTCAAAGTGCTGTGCCTGCTACCACTGAATAACAAAGCATTAATGTCAGTACCCTTGCTGGGCTTCAACATCTTAACCATCACAGAAATGTATCACATTTAGATTGTTATTCCATTTCACCCCAGTCAGAATGGATATGAACAAAGAAATAAAAACAAGGCACTTAGGGGGATGCTGGGAGAATGTTATATGTTGTGGGAGAGAGGTAATTAATGTCACTACACTGGGACTCAGTGAAAATAGTGTTACCTTGCTACCCAGCTGCACAATTCCTGGACATGCACTGAAAGGAATAAGCAAGAGCTTGCTATAGAGATGTCTACATACATACCAATGTTTACCATAGCAATATTCACAGTAGCTAAGATATAGAGTCAGCTCAGAGGCTTGGATATTAATGCATGAATAAAGAAGATGTGATACAAGCCTATAATAGAATGTACATAAAAGGGCAAAATCATTTACAGGAAAGTTGATGGAACTGCAGAAATTTCATCAAGTAAAATAAGCCAAATGTGGGAAGATGATTACCACATGTGTTTCTCTTACATGTGGAAGTGAGAAAAAAAAGATCATATGAACATTGGAGGAGGATGAGCAGGGCAGCTAAATGTCAGCACATGACCCTTGAGGAATTAACGCAAACCATATCCAAACCACAGCAATGGCTTTGAGCAAAAGGATTCTTCATTTCAAACAATAGTACAGCCTTGAAGGAAAGAGCAATTAGCTAGAATTATTTTCCACTCCATTTGTGAATTTGAAAAGCTCTCATAATACCAGCTGTCCACATAAAATTATTAGTTATTTTATCTTAAATTAAAACACATGTGAGCTCATTGTTGGTTCCACAAAGATAGCTTATGACTACATGTTTACTCATATGTATTTTTGCCAAAATATTGAAACATTATTGTAAAGGAAAAACAGATTTCTTAAAATTAACTCATATAAAAAGAAATTCATGGATGTCATAAGACAAGTTTCCATATGGCATTAAATTGAAGAAAACTAAATAAATTAATTTCAAGGGTTTTAAAAGATGTATTCTTTAAATTTATGTAAGATTTTCTGGCTCAGAATATTTAACATACTAATAGAAACATCTGCAAAAAGTCTGTTTTCCTACTTACTATTGCAAGAAATCACAAGATAATCATGAGGGAAATATTCTTTCCGATATCTATGAGCCATATCATTGACACAAGAAAAAGAAATTATGCCCATTAAAATGATGTTTAAGTGATTAAAGAATTCAAAATATTTCTCATGAGATAAACTTAAGAGGAAAACCTGACAGCACTTTTAACACACTAAAACTTTTAAGATATATATATATATATATATATATATATATATATATATATATATATATATATATATAAAGCCTTATGAATAAAATTGTCGATCCTGATTTTGTGTAAGAAATATTCCAAAAATTTTGTGTTTGCTTTAGTGTTGCTCAACAACAGATTTATTTCTCCAGCTGACCCAGCAACTTAATACCAAATGTTTCCTAAGAGAATGGGGTGTGGCAGTATTAGGGTTCCTTAGAGGCCTAGAACTGATCCAATGCATATATTATAAAAGGAAATTGGTTCAATTGACTTACACAACCAGAGGCTGAACATTTTCACAGTGGCTGTCTACATGTCAAGCAAGGGAAACAAGTAGATGCTCACCCTAAGCTTGGTCCTCAGGACAAGAGGAAGAGACTGTGGAATGCCCAGTCCAGGCTGAGGCCTAAGAGGATTAAGAAAAACTGAAGAACATGCAGCCTAGAGCAGGTTGTCAGCAGCGAACAGGGTACCAGTCTTATAGCTGCATCCCATCTTCCCCCATCCCATCTTCCCCTTTTCTTTGATTTTATCCCATCAAGATCTCCAGCTTACAGAACTGTTCTAAGAACATTCAGTGTGGGTCTCAGACATGTAGTATGATGACCCACAAGTCAATCTAACCACCGCCAGACACACACACACACACACACACACACACACACAAATGAGATTTATCAATTATGCAGGTGACTTTCAATCTGATAGCCAAGAACCACAATCTTAAGTATTGACCAGGAAAGAAAAACAGGAGGCTCCCTAGGACTCCTGTCATAATACGAAGGCACTGTCATAGACAATGTAATTCATATTTTGGAAATTACATTTTCTACACTAAGTATATGATTTGGCCTAATAAATGGTCCCCTTGCATTATGATTGTTGAAAATGTTTCTAAAATTAAAATCTGACATCATTCGGAGAAAAAACATCTCACAGCAAAATCCCTGAACCTCTGGCATTAACAATCTTTCTGCTGCCTCTTCTGCTGTGGTCCCTGAGCCGTAGGTATAGGAGTGCTTTGAAGGAGTCCATTGAGACTGGGTTTCACAATGCTGTGCATTGATTTGGTTGAGGTTTTCTGTAGTAGTTTCCATCTGTTCCAAGGAGAAATTTCCTTGCTAAGAGATGAGAACTACACTTGTCTGTAGGTATAAGAGTAACTGTTTATAGATTGTTGTTAAAGATTATGCTGGTTTAGTAAATTAGTGGTTGTAGTTCCCCACCCCCAATATCCATGCTGTCACTGACAAGATCGGAAGCTATCCATGTAAAATCTCATGACCAACCAAACGTGAGCTGAACAAGGAGAACACCAATGAAAATGCCACATTGCACAGTGAAATATGAGCAACAGAGTAAAGCTAGGACCAGAGGCAATCGTTCTCCTCAGGAAAGAGTACATTTGCTGTTGAGCGCCAAACACTCAACCCTGAAAACAAAGCTAAACCTCAATACATGAATTCAGCAGGTTATACTTAGGAATATATTCATGCAACAACAATTGACCTAGTGGATGATTCATGTATTCAAATCAATGAATTTGAACAGGGGCCAGAGTATGGGAGGCTTTGGAGGAAGGGACAGGAAATGAGAAATTAAATTAAATTACAGTCTCAAAAATAAACCAAAAATATGTTTAAGACACCATGGTTTTCAAAACAAACAAAACAAAATCTTCTGGCTTCGTAGCAACAGGAAAGGACATAGATATTTTTCTTTTTCAAGCAAAAGTAATGTGTGTGTGTGTGTGTGTGTGTGTGTGTGAGAGAGAGAGAGAGAGAGAGAGAGAGAGAGAGAGAGAGAGAGAGAGAGTATTTTGTGTGGATGTATGCCTGTGTAATCAAAGCATATATATATATATATATATATACATATATATGTAGACTATAAGCGGGAATTGAATCCCTGGACTTACAATCAGTTATGAGTTTCCACACAGGTGCTGGGAACTGAAACTGAGTCCCTTGAAAGAGCAGCAAGTGCTCTAAACTGCTGAACTATCTTTCCAGCCCCATACTTTTCAAAACTAAAGCAACATTGTTAATGAAAAAGAAAAAAAAGGAGCATAACAAGAAGCTGTTATTTTTATTGTCACATAGTCAGTGATTTGCTACATGACATGTTGGGAATTCAAGTAACAGCATGAAGATTTCCTGGACCCACATTGTAGCAGATACCCCAGTCAGGGTCATCTGGTAGGCGAGATGACTATGCATGATGACTTCTTGGCCTCGTCCTTTGTTTCTCCATGCTCAATTGATGTTAAGGGAAAGGTGCAAGCATTACATTATGTGATAACTTTAACTCTCTTGAAACAAGTTATTATAAAGGTGGCACATTATTTATAACCCAAATATATAAAGTAATTTATGAAAACTGGAAGTACTGGAGAGTATGTGACAACTTAAGTTTGAAATACTCCAGTGGGCAAATACTCATTGAGATTAATTCTTTCCTAAGATTAAAATGATCCAAATAAAACTGAGCACAGTGGTGGCTAAAGTGGATGAAAGCAATTAAAGAAATCAATGAATTGAGGATCTAGGAACATTATGTACCAAGGCAAAGGGCCATTTTTCCTACATCTCACCAGGAAGGAACTACTCTCTGTACCTTCCCTAGTTCTGTTTTCTCTAGAGGATAAGTTACCACCTAGAAGATACCCTCTTCTCTCTTTAATTTTAGTATCTAGCAGTACAATATTCTATGCATAGATCCTTCTCCAGGTGTTTCCTGGAGGTAGATAGATAGATAGATAGATAGATAGATAGATAGATAGATAGATCAATAGGTAGTTAGGTAGGTAGTTAGGTAGGTTGGTAGGTAGGTAGATAGATAGATAGATAGATAGATAGATAGATAGATAGATAGATAGATAGATAGATAGGTAGATAGATAGATAGAGATAAAGATTATATAGACCTTCAATAGTCACCCAGCTACTACGTGTCCTCTAGATCATATGGAAAGCTAAACTCTGTCTGAGGTGTGTGCAGTTTAGATACTTGTCCTGGATGTCTGTGTCCTATACCAAAGAACATTAGAGAACAGGAGCAAAAACAGAAGAAGAGAGACTTCAAATAATTGCCAGCCAAAGTAATTCAATGTAGAAGACAGAAGGATTTAACCTAATGTATTAGTTTATTGATGGAGGGACATTTTTTCATGTAGGCAGCTACATTATGTAGCACTGGTTCACAGTAATCCTCCAACCTCACCCTCCTAACAGCTGCAATTAAAGAGCTGTAAACGACCATATCTGTTAACTTGGTTTATTACAATTAGACATATATTTTAGTGATATATCATCTTCCACTTTAACAAATTGGCCCTACCTCACAGTACTGAGGGACAGCCTCACCACGGTGTGATTTTGAATGAGTCTTCTCCGGCCTCAGCTGTTTTACCAGGCTACCACACACTAGCTTTAGCCCTTCCCCAACTCCTTAGATGAAAAAGGAATCATTTAAATTCTCGGGTGACCTGTTTTCAAGGAATTTTCTGAAGTCAGAGTTATGGAGAAAATGAGAGAAATATAGAAATTTACACAGATGCTCCAAAACATTTTCATGTATATTATTCCTACCCATCCACAGAAAATAACAGTAACAGTAGATACAGACCACACTCTTCATACTTGAAACAGACCAAAAAAATTGAAAAGATGTTGTGTCTTGATGAACAGTAGATATAAAAGTTGAACCCTGTCTTAATCTTTTCCTTGAAGTATGTGAAATATTTGAAAGTTATTTTTAAAACAGGCTATATAACTCACAGTAAAGATTATATATAATTCTACCATGAGATAGTTTGGTAGTCTTTAACAGACACAAGCTCTTCAAGCTGGCTTCTGTTTGAACATTCTCTAACTTATGGTTGTGGCTGATATCCAACTGGCTTCTGCCCTAAAAATTCTGTGTTCTTTTATGAAAGGAGAAAGAAAAGGAATCTCAAAGAGAAAGGAGATATTATTTTGGTCCTGGGAGTCATCTAACTTCTTTTTTACCAACACTCAGAAAAATTAAGGGACTTGCTCTGTATCATGAGGAGACGTTGCATCAGGCTGCCGAACAAGAGTTAATGGCCTCCTTGTGCCCAGGAAGGGATCTCCACTCTGTCCAGATGGTGTTCTTTCTTCCCCATTTCTTATGATCCTCTCTTCTGCTTAACACTATCTCTGCCCAGTGACTCAACAGTACTAATTTAAAAGTATGTATCTTCTGGAATTAACATAAATATTTAAACGTAGTTTACAGGGTTAATATAGAAAATATTTTATGTTTTCAATGCATTAAAAAATAGTTTATTTTTGTTATATTTAAACACTCCTAATGATCATAGTATTGCATCATTCAGATATCCCCAAATGTATGTAAGCTACCTTCCTAAATGATTATCATGTTTTCTGTTGAGCTGGTGCTATGGTGATGAGTTTCATGAATGTACCTTCTAAATTCTCCTGAACTGCTTGCTTAGAGTAAATGTAAAGACCAGTTTCCTTCTAATCTCACCAACATTCCACTTTATAAAACAGAATATTTGATAATTTAAAGAGAATAAACACGTTTTATGCTGCTCATTTTATATTCCTCACTACTAAGAGGACAAATATTTTTACTTCCTTGTCACTCATCCCTATTTATATTAACTGTGTCCAAATATTTTACATAGTTGTTGAGAGGTATTTTTTATAAGCTTGAAAGAATTCTTTTTAATTCCATACATGTTTAACTGTTTTCATGTTTTATGGTGAAAATAAAATAGTTTCATTTCATTTGAAGCTTAGTTTTAAGGTTTACATATTTCTGACATAGTCATAGCTCACTGTGCTAGAGTCATTGCAAATGAGGGAGCCTCAGTTCAGATAATGCCTCCTAGGCTGGAGAGATGGCTTAGTGGTTAAGACCACTGACTGCTCTTCCAGAGGTCCTGAGTTCAATTCCCAACAACCACATGGTGGCTCAGAACCATCTGTAATGGGATCGGATGCCCCTATCTGGTATATCAGAAGATAGCTGCAATGTACACATGTACATAAAATAAATAATAAATCTTTTAAAAAAAGAGAGAGAGAGAATAGAAAATACCTCCCCCATAAGGCTGGGCTGCAGGCAAGCCTGTAGATCATTTTAGCTAGTGATTGAAGTGGGCGGGCCCAGTCCACAGGGCTGGGGTCACTCCTGAACAGTGCTGTGCGGTATTCCTGCTTTCAGGTTCCTGCCCTGTTTGAGGTCCTGTCCGGACTTCCATTAATGATGGAATGTGATGTGGAGGCATAAACCACATAAACATTTTTCTCCCCAAACAGGAGAGATCAATTTGTTTCATTGTTTCCATCATGGTGTTTTATCACAGCCATCGGAACCTTAACTAATACTGAAAAACTATTGCATTGAACAGTTCCAACCAATAATCTGAGCAGCACTGTCAATTAACAGTCTCTTGATCAGTATCTGTAACAAAGCTGATCTCAGTGTTGAACTGTGAGTCCAACAATATAAAGTTCTGAAAACTGTATGCTTGAGTTGCAGCATACAGTTTTCCCTCTTCCTAGATCTAGAACACTGTAGTGCTTTCCTACAATTTCTAACCCTTCTTCTCTATCTTTTTAGTTAACTTCTCCAAGTTAGGTTAAATGACCAATATGATGCATGCTGAGCCAGCATATGTCACAGAGTGACTTTTACCTCTGAGAAGCCCCATTTACCTCTGAGGGCTTCTTATCTAGAGATATATCCTCCTGAGTCACCTCCTGAGTGTGGAACTCGTCTATACTCTGCAGAACCCTGTCTGAACCTCAGCACTGCACTTCACCTATTTCAGAGGCCAAAGGCAACCAGGACAACTTTGCTTAACAAGGGGTAACATCTCGTTCCTAGGGACCATGCAAGTATACATTGCTCTAAGGAAGTTGTGAAGGATTCAGCAATCTTCTGTGACCTATACTTTCCCTCTGGTCACCAGCAGCTACCTCATAGATCTCTGTGAGAAAGCCAAACACCAGACCATGTGAATTTCAGGTCAGAAGTTTATACCACAGCCATGTGTTGGGAGCAGATGTATTCAGGGCACAACAATCACCTTGTAAAAATGCCCCCTCGTGAATCCTCTTCAATCTGCATACATTGGAGTAGGTAAGGATTTTAAGAGTTGTATAACTGGTTTTCTATAGTCTGTATGGAAAATTGGCATCTTGTTCTGGCACACAGTTTTGGAACAAACCACAGCTTTGTTTCTTAGTTCCTCAGTTAAAACTTCTGACTTAATAGTCTTTTGAATTTGTTTCATGATCAGTCATATGTCACAGAAGATCCCATATCATTGAGAAGCTGAAAATAATGCCTGCACATGTCTAGTCATTGAAACTTCTATGGAGTTTCTAAAATACTCTTTTAAAAGTGTTTTTCTTTCTAAATGAGATAGATTTTGTTGGCATATGCTACAATATGTAGGTTATTTTTAGCATAGTTACATAACTGCATAAATATTATGTTCATCACTTGGAATGTTTATACCCTTCGTTTTATTTTGAAAAGTGTATTTTACATATTGTTTTTCTATAACACCAGATCCACTTTTGCTTTTCCTGGGTTTTATTTATGAACACACATCATGATTATGTAATATTGTATAGTATGTAATAAGAATGGAAATATTATCTTCCCTTGAGATTGTTGGATGCTGCATCCTGTATTGTCAACATTAAAGTGATATTTTTGACAAGAATAATGCTATCCTATAAATTAGTTTAGAAAAGGTTAGCAGTCTCAAATAACCTGGATCCATGAGATCTCTCAGACACTGGACCACCAATCAGGCAGCATACACCAGCAGATATGAGGACCCCAACATATATACAGCAGAGGACTACCTGATCTGAATTTAGTCAGAGAATATGTACCTAACCCTCAAGAGATTGGAGGCCCCAGGGAGTGGAGAGGACTGGTGGGGTGGGGGTTTGGGAGTAGAGACATCCTTGTGAGCATATAGGGAGAACGTATGGGATGTGGAACAGTCAGTGGGTGGACCAGGAGGGAGATAAAATCTGGAGTGTAAAAAAAAACAGAGAGATTAAATAAAATTAAATAAAAAGAAAAGAAAGAAAAATTTAAATTAATATTTATAGTCTATGCTTTCTATTGCTGTAAAGAGACACTATGACCATGGGAACTGTGATACAGGAAAACAGTTCATTAGAACTGGCTTATGGTTTCAGAGGTTTAGTTCACATCGTCATGGCAGGAAGCATGGCAGCAGGCAGGCAGACATGATGCTGGAGAAGGAGCCGAGAGTTCTATATCAGGAGCAATAAACACCAGAAAGAGAACCGATTTGAGCATCTGAGACCTCAAAGCCCACCACCTCCAATAAAGACACTCCCACTCCAACAAGACCACACCTACTCCAACAAGGCCAAACCTACTCCAAAAGACCACATCTACTCCAAGAAGACCACACCTACTCCAACAAGACCACATCTACTCCAACAAGGCCACTCCTACTCCAACAAGACCACACCTACTCCAACAAGGCCAAAGCTACTCCAAAAAGACCACATCTACTCCAACAAGGCCAAACCCCCTAACAGTGCCACTCCATATGGCCTTAAGGGATCTATTTTTATTCCAACCACCACAATCTTTACTATACATCAGGTAATTCCTGAAATACTTCTCATATATTAAATTACATCATTCTTAAGTCAACCAAAATAGATTTAATTATCAACCGCAATTCATCACCCCTGGTAGATCCACAGCTTTTTTTTTTTTTTTTTTTATAGATTCATTTCTGGGAGGAAATGTATTTCTTACTTCTTAACATCAGCATTCTTCTTGTGATTTTATTTATTGACCAATGGGATGTAGGGAGGTAGGCCGAGGGGATGCTTCCTGCCTTGGACTTATGCTCCTCTGCTATTAACATGACAGGAGCATGTATCTGTGTCACTGATCACACAAAGAGAGACAATACCAGGAAGAAAGCTGGCCTAATGCTGAGATGTGTAAAACTGAATTATTTTTGCTTGAAATTATTGAATTTTTAAATTGTTTAGCAATCCCCCATGGTTGTGGATTTTTGTTTGCCAGTAGCTAAGTAACATAGCATGTTCCAGCATAGGTACTATTTCTGCTCCTATTTTGCATATAAGGAAAACTGAGGCAAGGACAGGTCAAGTAACTCATAATTTAGCAAGTAGGTAGATTGACTTTTCATCTTTATTATATTTAGTCTTGATGTACTAACAAAATATTTATTTATTTATTGGTTATTTTAATTGTTTACATTTCAAATGTTGTCCCCCTTCCCAGTTTCCCCTCTGCCAGAACCTATGCCATCCCCCTCCCCCTGTCTCTATGACGGTGCTCTCTCACCCACCCACCCACTCCCACATCACCACCCTAGCATCCCCCTAAGCTGGAGCATCAAAACTTCATAGGATCAAAGCCCTCCCCTGCCATTGATGACAGATAAGGCCATCCTCTGCTACATATGTAGTTGGAGCCATGGGTCCCTCCATGTGTAATCTTTGGCTTGTGGTTTAGTCCCTGGGAGCTCTGGGTGATCTGCTTAGTTGATACTGCTTAGTTGTTCTTCCTATGAGGTTGCAATCCCCTTCAGCTCCTTCAGGTCTTCCCTTGAGGACCCAGTACTTAGTTTCATGTTTGGCTGCATGCATTTGCATCTGTATTTGTCAGGTTCTGGCAGAGCCTCTCATGATACAGCTACACAAGGCTCCTGTCAGCAAGGGCTTCTTGGCATCAGCAACAGCGTGTGGGTTTGGTGTCTGCAGATGGGATGGGTCCCTACGTGGGGCAGTCTCTGCATGGCCTTTGAACACATTTGTTTAAGTTTTTCAACTTCTTTTGCAGCTGTAGTGCTTATTGACAAGCTTCTGCATGTCTCATCTAGCAGGCTATTAGTTTTATTATTTCACATTAGTCAATTCACTTTTACTGATTGAGATAAAAACTTTTTCCTGCTTAAGCCTATCTCATGGATGTCAATGAGTTCAGATATTGGGATTCTTCCTTTGTCAATGTTTGTGAATGCATAGGAAAAAAGCATCCATTCTATGATCCTTATTGCCTGACAGCTCTGTCAGCCTCTCCCTTTCCTGGTGCTGTGACTTTGTTGGTTTCTTTGTTTTCTTGTCTTTTTGATCTTTAGCTTTTTGATTTCCTACTGTCTTAGTGTTCCTTTCTTACCTCCCACCCCTTTGTACAAACATCGCTCATTCCTCACCTGTGCCTACCTGTATGGAGTGCTTCTGCCAACACTGCAATCGATACTTAGCAGAGTGTTTTATTGGGTACCGTTTGAATAAAGTTTCATTGCAGTTGTGTTTTTCTTACTTCTCATCTTCTTCATCCTTTGTAATCTTCTCTGAGACCCTTTTATCACACTCCATTCTATTCCTATTCTGAAACACACACTCATTTTATCAAGATGTAGTGATATTTCCATCGTGACCTTTTGATGATGATTCTGCTAGGCTCTGGTCCCAGCCCATTCTGCAGGCAGAATGCACTGTAGGTTAACATTTTGTGGCTTGATTGGTGTCCCAATTCCTCCATTTGCCTGGTTACAGAAGATGGCAAGCTCAGGCCTGTGTCCCTGTTTGCTAGGATGTTTTGCTAGGGTTACTCTCATAGATTCTATGGAGTGTCCATTGCAGGAGGTTTCCTCTTCATCCATGAAATATTCCCCAATTCCATTCATTTCACCCGGGATTTTCTCCTTCCCTCCCCCCATTCCAGTTCTGAAATCATCAACTTCTACTAATTTCATTGCTGAACATGTTTCACTACTTCCTGAACGTCACTGGCTAGTTTAGAGCCTGTCTTCCACCTCCGTCAAAACCCATTCCTACACTATTTGCTTTAACCTCAAGAAGTGAGGGTCTCCTACCTCTGGTCTAGGAATCCTGCTTTCAGATATCACCTAAAGAAGCTGTATTTAAAGGTGATCTTTCCTCTCAATGCTTTCTCTGAGTATCTGGATCCAGCAGCCTCTGCACAAGCTGCTGCCCTAGTATCCTCCCACCTATACCTTCCTTCTTCTTTTACCCCATCAACTGATCCGTTTTCAACTTTGCTTCCTCCTGTCATGACAAAATGAAATGCTCATCCCTCATACATTCTGATTATAGACCAACACATCCATTGTTTTAGCTCCATTTCCTATACTGCAATTACTAAACAGCACCAACTCTGTCCAATAAAGAATATCATTAAAATATTTCTTGATGGTTTGGATCATCTATCAGTGCCCTTCAGAATTTTACATGAACAGAATCATCCACACAGTTTTTAATAACATATATTTATCCACTATGGATATTTTGATTAAGCCCCCCCCCTCCTACCCGAGACTGGAAAATCCCTTAAACAAAAATGTCTGTTGTTATAATAAACAACCAAGTTTGGAAATTTAACAGAATATTGCAAATATATAAAAAATATATAGTTTATTATTTGAGCAATATGATCAGAGTTTAAAATTGTAGAAAATTATGGGCTTTAAGCACTACTAAATGTTTTAAAGTTGGTTTTCACATAAGTATTTGTTAATTTTCTTGAAAGGAAACTTCTTTGACAGTCTTGATTAACTTACTTTCTAATATCAAAAACTTTGCTATTTGTGGAATATTTAATTTTTTATATTTATATCTTAAAATATATTTACTGTCTACAATACCATTCTTTTATTTAAAAAGTGTTATAGCTTATGTCCAAATATTTTCCTAGGCAAGAAGATGTGTTCTGAATATTACTAAGCCAGCTAGTTAACCATTCTATTCTTATTTGGGAATTTCCTGTTGCTGTGGTACTTAAGGACTCAGGCAGTATTAGTTTCACACTGTACCATGAGTTTTTTGTGCAGTGTTATGATGGTTTGGATGAACATCTCCTGAGGACTCATGAGTTCAAGACTCACTCTACAACCAAGACCACTTAGGAAGTGGTAAGAATGTTCAGAGATGGTAGTTAATGGGAGGCTTAGGATCACTGGGGCCATGTACTGATGGAGTTCTACCATTTTCAACTCTCTTTTGATGTCCCAGACATTCCCACCATGGCGTGTTGTTCTGACGCTAGCATAAAACCAACAGGGCCATGGATCATTGACTCAATGAGTCAAAATTTTGCCAAAGTAAACTGCTTCCCTGCGATATTTTGCAATAATGCAAGCCCGACTGACACAGAGGCCCATGTCAAGATGACCACATTAGGACAAACATCTGCTTTAGGTTATTTGTGCTTTAATTTAAAGTTTATGATATTTCTCCATTTTTAAGTATTTAACATACACATAAGCCCAGTGAAGCTCTTAAGTCATCTGAAAATCATTAACAGACTCTTTTTCCAATTTCTGAATCTGCCTTTAAAATGTATTACATCTTTTAAGCATCCGAGTACACGTTTACTTGAAAATAAACATCTATGGGTAAAAAGAATAAAATGGCAGAAATACTGTCTGATCGCCTTTTTAAATACTAAGCATGTGCAGTTTGGAAGCTAAAGAAATTCTATCCTTGCCTTAACTGGGGATTTGAGCAATGCCATTTTATGGAGAGATTTAGCATGAGTGCCCCAGAGTTGTACTTGCCCAGTTACTAATTTTGCTGCTTGTTGGTGGGTTCTTAGCTTTCCTATTCACAGATGGGTCACAGTTATTCACTACTGTACTCTATACTGTCAACTTCAATGATCTTACACCCTAAGCCTGTCTATCCCTGGGTAGAGCTGCTGCTACTATGTCTTATTTAGATTGCCCTTCCAAGTAGTTACCGTGCCCCTAATTTGCCCTACCTTTCATTTGATTTTACTATTACCGAAGAAGAAAATCTACCTGGGGTCCCCAAACTTGTATCCATTTCCCCCATAGTCAATTACTTTTTTTGATTTCAATGAACATTGGTTCTCATAATCAAAGCCTAGTGTTTTAACCAAGGGATGCACTACCTTGAAAATTTCAAACTTTACAGCAACTGTGGGAGTCCACCTGTACTCCTCCAAACATCCCCAGAAAAAGAAATCTCCAAGTTTCCTTTCTATATTCTTTACCACTACTTGTTCTAATCAAAAGGTTTCACAAGTGCCAATAATCTTGAAAGGACATTACAATTAGTCAACCTCATGGGATGAAGTGTTCTTTGTTGTTTCTATTCCCATAAATCCAGCCCAGAAGAGACCATAGTACAGTGACATGTTCTGTTCATAAAAGTATCCACCCCTAAGGTCCGAAAAGTCATGGACCAGTTCTTCAAGTCCACTTAGTATCTGACATCATGGGAACTTATTAATCTCAGTTCCTACTTACCTAATGTTCTATCTATCTATCTATCTATCTATCTATCTATCTATCTATCTATCTACCTTTCTTTCTTTCTATTTACCTACCTACCTATGTATCTATCTGTCTGTTTGTCTGCCTGCTTGTCTGTCTGTCTCTGTCTCTGCCTACTTGTGGATCAGATGTTATCTCTCAGCTACTCTCCAGTTCCACACCTGCGTGCTGCCATGATGATAACTAACTAACACTCTAAAGCTGTAAACGGGCTTGCAAAGAAACACTTTCTTCTTTTTGTTGCCTTAATTGTGATGTCTCTTCACACCACCAGAACAGTAACTAAGACATATGGCCATTCGGTAACTAAATGGAGTTTATTTCTAATTAAGTATACCCAAGCCAAAATAAACCTAAAACAAGAGTCCATGGAAACAACTGACAGCTGAAATTGAGAAGGTTGGTTCTAAAATGAGGAGAAAACTACTTCAACTTGGCATTTCATGAAGGAGGTGAGACTATTGTCTAAAACAAGAGAGCATGAGTCCCAACCCTACGGTAGGAAATGCCACGTGTGTACTTACAATCCAAATACACAGACAATAGACTCCTGGCTGCCAGTTGTGACCAGTCTGTGCTTGCTGACTGGGAATGATTTTAAACCCCATTTGTAAGCACATCTTTTGAAGAGACAGAGCTTTGAAGTCAGATTTATACATCGAAAATTTCCACAGAAAAAGCAAGATAACAAATAAAATAATACCATTTCCTATTTAAAGCTCACTCCTCTGAAGTACCTCACCTCCTCCTAAGCACACACATCTTACATTGGGTATGTTTGCTTTATAATATCTTTGTTTTTATCTTCTTCAGAATGCCTTCCCACATAGCACTGGGGGCCTGAAGGTCTTAGCTGAGCAGGACCTTTCTTCTCCACCATAGCAGAGGGTCTACCAGAGAGCCCAGACATCCTAACTTAGTCCACTCCTTGCTTCCCAGTGCTATTACTGGCCCAGCGCGTCCACTATTGTCAATTGGAACAATGTTCCTCAGGGCTAGTCTAGAAAAATAAAGTATAACAGGTACTACATCAAGACTTAGAAGCACACGCGTGTTCATAAGTGTGTCCGTGTTGAGGGTAGTATGGCTAGCCCACAGGAGATACTGCATAAATGTAAGCTTAAAGAAAATTCTTGCCAGAAATCTAAATTGGAAATGCTTGTTATTGTCACACAGAAACATGAACAACCCTCCTTCCATGCTGCTCCTTAGCTCTCCAACTGAAAGTCGCTGGGTCTGTCGGAGTGTGTGCATCGTTTGCACTCGAGCACCCACCCCACTAGGCCAGTGAAGCCTGGAGCCCTGCCTCTCAGTACTGACTGACTCTTCTTACAAGTTTGGAGATTTAAACTTAAAGAGTTGCTACTCCCAACTCTCAATATCTCTCCTGGAAGCAGCCAGAATAAGCAACTGCCTGCGCAGGTTGGCAAAATTAGCTGCATGCAACAGCATTCTGTCTTCCAGCTTAAGTTCCCATTCCACCAAGTTTGCCTGCGAAGTTGACAAGAACTGTAGTAGCAGGGGGGAATTAAAAGTAACAGCTTCCAATGGAAAAAAGATAGCCTTTTCAACAAATGTTGCTGGTTCAACTGGAGGTCAGCATGCAGAAGAATGCGAATTGATCCATCCTTGTCTCCTTGTACTAAGCTCAAATCCAAATGGATCAAGGACCTCCACATAAAGCCAGACACTCTGAAGTTAATAGAAAAGAAACTTGGGAAGACCCTTGAGGACATCGGTACAGGGAGAAAGTTTCTGAACAGAACACCAATAGCGTATGCTCTAAGAGCAAGAATTGACAAATGGGACCTCATAAAATTACAAAGTTTCTGTAAGGCAAAGGACACCATCAAGAGGACAAATCGGCAACCAACAAATTGGGAAAAGATCTTCACCAATCCTACATCAGATAGAGGGCTAATATCAAATATATATAAAGAACTCAAGAAGTTAGACTCCAGAAAACCAAACAACCCTATCAAAAAATGGGGTACAGAGTTAAACAAAGAATTCTCACCTGAAGAACTTCAGATGGCGGAGAAGCATCTTAAAAAATGCTCAGCTTCATTAGTCATTAGGGAAATGCAAATCAAAACAACCCTGAGATTTCACCTTACACCAGTCAGAATGGCTAAGATTAAAAATTCAGGAGATAGCAGGTGTTGGAGAGGGTGTGGAGAAAGAGGATCACTCCTCCACTGATGGTGGGGTTGCAAATTGGTTCAACCACTCTGGAAATCAGTCTGGCGGTTCCTCAGAAAACTGGGCACATCACTTCCAGAAGATCCTGCTATACCACTCCTGGGCATATACCCAGAGGATTCCCCACCATGTAATAAGGATACATGCTCTCCTATGTTCATAGCAGCCCTATTTATAATCGCCAGATGCTGGAAAGAACCCAGGTATCCCTCAACAGAAGAGTGGATGCAAAAAATGTGGTATATCTACACAATGGAGTACTATTCAGCCATTAGAAACAATGAATTCATGAAATTCTTAGGCAAATGGATGGAGCTAGAGAACATCATACTAAGTGAGGTAACCCAGACTCAAAAGGTGAATCATGGTATGCACTCACTAATAAGTGGATATTAACCTAGAATCCTGGAATACCCAAAACATAATCCACACATCAAATGGGGTACAAGAAGAAAGGAAGAGTGGCCCCTTGTTCTGGAAAGACTCAATGAAGCAGTATTCAGCAAAACCAGAACTGGGAAGTGGGAAGGGGTGGGTGGGAGGACAGGGGGAGAGAAGGGGGCTTAGGGGACTTTCTGGGAGTGGGGGGGCTAGAAAAGGGGAAATCATTTGAAATGTAAATAAAAAATATATCGGGGAAAAAAAAAGTAACAGCTAAGTGAAACTTAGAGTTATGACTTGGTCATTAATTGAATCTTGCATGTTGCACGCCAGTCTACACTAGGTGTTCAGTGAGCAAGTGTTAAAAAATTGGGAAGAATATATATGTATATATATGTACATATATCTGTACATATATGTGTGTGCATATATATATGGGCACACACGTGTACACGCACACATATGGAGTATTAATTCAATACTATATGAACCTGGCTTGAAGAAATCTTACAATCTGGGGAAGTGGAGGCAGGAGCATCAGAAGCTCAGAATCATCTTCAGGTAGAGTTCCAGGTTAGTACATGAATCCCTGACTCAACACTACACAGGCAGTTGGGCTTCCTTCTTCAGGGTGTAGCTCTCCTCCCTCCCTCCCTTCCTCCCTCCTTCCCTCCCTCCCTCTCCCTCTCCCTCTCCCTCTCCCTCTCCCTCTCCCTCTCCCTCTCCCTCTCCCTCTCCCTCTCTCTCTCTCTCTCTCTCTCTCTCTCTCTCTCTCTCTCTCTCTCTCTCTCTCTCTCTCCCCCCCCCCATTCTTGGCGGGAAATCCCTGGAAGTTTGGAAAGGGGCGAAAACGCCTACATTCTTAACATCTTCACCATGGAAGAGAGTAATGAATAAATCGCGCTGGAAACGTCAACTGTTGATAGAAAAAGTACTAGTTTAAAAGTTGTGCTTGTGGCTGTCAGTGAAAATAAAAAGAGGAGAAAAGAAACAGCAAAGGCGGGGATGCATAGGAAGGGCCGGCGGGTAGAGTGGGGGTGGAGGGGGGAGTTGCAGTCAGTAGAGCAATGAAGGAAAACCAGCCATAGAGTGTTCTGTGCCATCTGTTGATTCTCCTGCTCTTTTCTCACTCGCTCCAGTAGCTTCTAAAGTTTCGGGATGAACAAAGGGGGAACATTTATGGGCAGAAAGATGGTCTTTCACCTGCACGGGACATCTCACTGGGACCCCAGGGACCCGCCCTTCAGCGAAGCCGCCCTTCCCGGGTCCATCCTTTTACTTGCAGAAAGAGGGCGGAGAGCGAGCGCCTCCCAGGCCTGGGCCCGCCCTCAACAAGCGAGTATGAATCTCCGGCTGCGACTGCCTGGCGAGTAGAGGAAGAAGGCACAGATGGCTAGAACTAAGTCAGCCACCCAAGGGCACACTGGAGCAGTTGCAGCACCCACTGGGGACACGTGCGCTCTGCGATCGCTGGCCAGGACTCCGTGAGTGTCCCCAAGCGCTGTGGGGTAGAGAAGGAATTGCTGAAGAGGAGGCCGGCTGGGACTTGATCCTTTCTCACTTCGGGGGCCCCCGGAAAGGGGTCAAGAAAATTGACAAACACACCGCGGGAAAATGGGAAACTAGCCCTGAAAAGGTAGGGGAAGCGGCCAACAGGAAGAAGGTCCCCTCCGCTCAGCCTGTCATTCATCCGTAAGCCAGGAGTTGCTCGGGGTAACTTGGCAAGGCTTCCCAGGGTGCCTGGACCGATTGATGTCAGTCCCACCACCCCATGCCTGCCTGCGCGTGGGCACAGTCCTGCTCCCCGAAGAGGACGCTGTGACTACAAGACATCTCTGTCCTGTGTGGCTCTCACTCCCTTTCTTGTCTTTTTTTTAAATATTTTTTTAAATGTTTTCGTGAGAACTTTTGAGTGAGGATACTAACATTATTTTATATTTTTCTGCAAGCTGCCAGGTGATATTAAGAGGTTAAAAAAGAAGATTAAAAAAAAAAAGTAAAAAGGATCCAGAGGATCTCTGCTCCCTTCTAATATTTTTTTTTCAAAGTTCATGGGTTAAACCATCACCTCCAGAGGACTGAAGTTGTGGGAAGTGGTGTCATCTGGGAGGGGAGCAGGATTCCCTGGCAGCCTTCCTTCAGCCGGATCTACCCCTTCGCATGTATGAGTGTGCCAGCAGCAGCAAAGGGAGCAGGGTTCTGCTTGTGGAGTCTCTGCTGGGACCAGAGTGAATGGCCCCCAGGGACAGTGCGGAGCCTCTGCCTCCGCTATCTCCACAGACCTGGATCTGGCCCGGAAAGACAGCAGCAATGGGTGCCCTGGCAGGCTTCTGGGTCCTCAGCCTGATCACCTATGGCTACCTGTGCTGGGGCCAGGACTTAGAGGAGGAGGGGTCCCTAAGAGCTCAAGTTGAAGAGAGACCGGAAGCAGGCGCAGCAGCCCCCTCTCAGCCCCATCTCATTTTTATATTAGCCGATGATCAGGGATTTAGAGATGTGGGTTACCACGGATCTGAGATAAAGACGCCCACTCTTGACAAACTCGCTGCAGAAGGAGTTAAGCTAGAGAACTACTATGTCCAGCCTATTTGCACACCGTCCAGGAGCCAGTTTATTACCGGAAAGTAAGTGTTACCGCTTTATGTATTACTTGGGAAACTCTTAAGCCTTTATTTAAAACTGGTTTCTAATTGAAGAGAGGATCTAAAAGTATGGGGGAAACAATCCAATGAATGAGCAAGTGAAGGAATGAATGAATGAATAAATGATCCACCGAACGAGCAGCACCTCATCATTAGTGTCAGTACCCGGGTGTCTCTAATCTCCTCCCTTTCCTTTCCTGACAGCCAGCTGTGAGCTCTTGGATGGTGTCAGTATTTTCACACTCATCCACCAACAGAGAGCTCCTTGGTTGCTGCTTCCCAATCTGTTTCAACTGTCAAGCGCATTCATGTTTCGTTTCAGGTATCAGAACAGACTCCTCAGAGGAAAAATGTTATTTACAACTCTTAATCTATACAAAGTTTAGAATTGCATGTTTGAAACCCCAGGTCATCAGAGAGAGCACGGAATTCACAAAAGCAGGAAAGGTGACATGGAGTATGATGAGTGTGGAATATGATTCTTCTGCCTGTGTCTTTGTTGGGCGATTTTCTCTCATGGTGTCATATCTGTCTGCCAAGGCAGTTCTCAAAATGCAATGGGTTCAGTGGGATTTGCTGCTGCTGCTCCTCCTTCTCCTGTGTGGGGAAGGTTCTGAGTCACTAACACAGCTCAGGGGACAAAGAAATGTTGTCAATAGTTTGCTAAATAGCTCATCACCTTAAGGTGTTCAAACATTTTTCTATTTTTTACTTTGTCAGAATATGCATGATTGTAACTTGTTTTCTTGGTACAAATTTGATTTGGAAAGCAAAGCAAAGGGGTCAAGGGGTCAAGCTACTCCTGAACAGTTGATGGCTTTAATCTATGTGCCTTGTGATTTTGGCTTCAGGACAGAGAACCCTTGCTTCGAGTACAGTTGTTCTTGGAATTGGACCTTGTAAGGGTCGCCAGTAACCAGTCTGGAAAAATTACGACTGCAGTGTTTTGTAGAAAACTCTGTCTTGCAAAGACTTTTGCTTACAGCATAATTTCCATTGCTTCCCAAACTGTCAAAATTTACCATCACTACCAGAAAATAATTTCTTTCAACATTAGAAAGAAGAAGTAGAGATCGAGGCATGATGGTGCGTACCTTTAACCCCAGCACTCAGGGAGCAGAGACAGGCAGATCTCTGTGAGTTAGATGTCAGTCTAGTCTACATAGTGAGTTCCTGGTCAGTCAGAGTGACAAAGTCTCAAAAGTCCAAAAGATAAGCAAACAGCAAACACGTGAAGAAGGAAGGGAGAAAAAGAAGAGGAGGAAAAAGAGGAGGCAAAGGAGGGACAAGTCTTAGTGTCCAGACCCTTCTTCAGGGCTAATCATCACAACACAAAATCAAGAGTGTTTGACATTTATACAGCTGTCTGGAAAATAAGCCCAACCAGTGGCCTAGGATTATGGTCTTCACCTTGATTCCCAACCATCCTTATTCTTAACTAATGAAATGAGCATGTCTTAAAGATACTTCAGTGGATTTAAAGAATTCAGGTTTTCACAGAGAGCCAACAGTAATTGAGAAAAAATTAAACCGAGTTCATGAACTTCCTTTCCATAATTAAGTATGGAAAGTAATCTTTGTACTGAAGGAGGACATTTGGAAACACCTTAGATAGATCTATTCTACCTTTATCTTTTACCTTTAAGTTTACTTAATTAGATGGTACAAATTGAGACAGAAATAACTCCTGCTTATTTTATTCATTATTTATTTATTTATTTATTTATTTATTTATTTATTTATTTATTTATGTACCACAGACTGGCTCAGTCCTGCTGGTGCAATCAAACATCCAATGGGAAGATGTTGCTTCCTCCCAAAATTTTGGTTCAGTTCAATAAGTTGCATAATTGTTTCGGACAAACTTCTACTTGAGTTAAAGAGTGGGAGATGTCTTACTTGAGGTTTTCCTCAGGACTTTCCTATAAATGAATACAGATGTAAGAATGAAAGTGGTCATGACTGTCTAGTTCTGGGCTTAACATGAGTACTTCACGCCCAGAGAATATGGTACTTATCCTGTCTGTGAGAACAAGTCTGTACCTACTGCATTCTCTAAAGGAGGCTGGGAAAGGAAGCAATAAAAGTCCCAGTGGGATGGATTATTTTGTAAGGAAATGTGAGAGGACTCAAGTACCTGACTTGAGGAGAGTCTAATAGCTTGGAGTTGAATTAACTTTTCATACTTCTAACACAACAACAGCCCTTTTCATATTTTTCTGCAATCAAAATGTGAAGCTTACCTTTTATGCTGCACATATCTGTAACAAATTCCTTTTATAATTTGTAACATACCACGCTGGTAACACTCTGAGCAGCAATCATCCTGTCAGGAAGCATTCATTGTATGCAGACTGCTCCATGTAAACTGGGAAGAACAATCGAGAAAACCTGGTCAGTAGGTGGTAGTCCTCAAACTCAAGTGTGCAGAATGAATCACGTTAAATGCCAGTCAAAATATAAAATCCCTGGCCTTCCCATCATTCCGCTTCAGCAACAATGAGGGGTGTGTCCTGAAATCAGTAGTAATTTTTATGAGCATGTCAGGGTTTTCTGATGATAACCCTGTTTATGTTGAATTAAAAAAGCATCTGTATTAAATGCAAGCACCTACAGAGCTGTCACTGTCACACACATTATCTCATTTAATTCTCCCAACAGCTCTCTACCATAGTAGCTACTATTGTTCCTGTTTTATATAGATTTGGTAAGAGTCCAAAAGAGGTAATGATGGAGTGTGGTCAATGGATGTTCACGGTTCATTTGATGACATAAACATTAATTGAGAAAGTGGCTGCCTGTGTTTAATCAGTGTCAAGGTAACTTTGCTATTCTTAAGGAAGTGTTCTAAGTGGTGGCACAGAGAAATAATGGCATTCATTCTTAAAGAAGAACATAACCATAGCTTCTGAAAGAATCAACAGGCCTTGCAAGTGTTAGGCATGCAGTGTTGATGACTTATTGAAAGATTGGCAATCTGGATTTAATTTATCTCACAATAAGTCTTGCTTTAACTATTATGGTTTTTCTTCCATATTGTTTCCTATTGATGCCATTTATTGAATCTCATTGTGGGATAGCGTCTTTTGTGTGAATATACTGCAGTTTGTTTATCCATTGGACCATCGAGGATGTTGGTGGTTTCCAGTTTGATATCATCCTTGATCATATTCCATGTTCCAGTTTGATAACATACTTGATCATGCTTTGATGAGCACCTCATGGCATTCCTCTTGTGTGTTCATCAAGTAGAACTCTGAGGTGCAGGCAAATGTGTATTCTGTTTTTGTAGATATGGTCCAACACTTCCCAAAACAATGCTTCTGGGCTTGCGCTATCACTACAACTGTGTGGAAAAACTCCCCCTATGCCAACATTTGGTATTGTTTCATTTCAGACATTATAGTGACTGTTCACTGGTATGCCTGTCCTGACTAAATTTATAACTAATAAATTATAGTTTCCTCCTAAACTTTTTATTGCTGTTTCTATGTTAGACCAACTGGAATTAATTTCTGATGTAGCGTTAAATCAGAGTTCCAAGGTATTCATTTTCCTGTATCTATCCATTTGGTCTGACAACCTGAACTCAATCACCAGAACCCACAAGGTGGCAGGAGAGAACTGAGTCCCAAAGGACTCCCAAGAATGGTTCTCTGATCTCCACTGGCATGTCATGGCATGGGTATGCATGCTGTGTCACACAAGTGGGAGAAAACACACACACACACACACACACACACACACACACACAGAGAGAGAGAGAGAGAGAGAGACAGACAGACAGACAGACAGACGGACAGACGGACGGACACAGACAGACACAGATAGAATGTGTGCTCTAAGACCACTTTCTCCATAGCATTGCAGAATCATCTTCATCAACACTGCTCCATTCCATGTGGTCCATTTCTTGACTCTTCTGTTCTAATGACTATCCTCTTTTTCCAATGGTCCACCTCTTAGACATACTTGTATAATAAATGTTTATGTCTAGAATGTAAATCCTCCTCATTGTTTCTCAAAATCACCTGGACTGTTCTTTATCACTTCTTTCACTGCAGAAGTAACAAAGGCAGTTACGAAGCACAAATAGGCTGGAAGATTTGATATGGGGAGGATGAAGGAGTTCACTGTGGAATCTTTCTACTTTCCAAATAACCTAAAAAGTGAGATCAGCAGCTGAGAATTAAGGTCTAGGTGTTTGAAAGAGTTGGGGGTAAAATGCTTTCTAGGGGAGTGGAAAAGTGAACTGAGCAGGGAGTTCAGACAGAAAGCTGACACTCCGGAAGCCCACCAGAGCTTTGCACGCTCAGCTATGACGGGGTCAGCACAGTCGTTTCTAACCAGCTAAACTCAGGTGCTGCATGGAGAAGTACCTCAGGGGCAGAGTTAAGAAGATTTGGGGATTTCCAAAATGAGCACAGTGACTGGTCATGGACTTGAATGTGGAAAGAAAAAGGAGTGTGAGGAGCTTATGTTTGGACAGAGTAGGGACTGAGTTTTTGGTTGGGCACTGCTGAGTAGACTATCAGAAAGGATGGGAATTAGTGGAAACTCCACGTACACCTAGACAGTATAGTCACTGAAAATCTCATACTGCAACAAAATTCCAAGTGCTTCAGTGTTTACAGATGATAGAGAAATGAGGATGGAGGTGAGATCTTTGGAAGTGAAGCAGTTAAGATAGAATGCTGGGCACTTCGTTCCTGTGGATACCTAAATCATTGAGACGACCATAGTAAAGAGGGCGGTAAGGTAATCTAAAGCAGGGACAGGGATGGTCTCTGTGTAAGGGATAAGAGGTGGAGCCTGGAGTTAGCTGAAAGACCATAACTCTAGTCTGTCCTGCTGGTTTTAAAAGGAACTGAGCTTCTGACAGTAGGAAGTATAATGAAGAACTAAGAAGATGCTTACCTCTCCAGCCTAAGGGTCTGTGGGAAGGGAAGGGGAATAAAGCACCAGCCCAGAGCTGAGGGTAGAGTAGGGACAGACAGTAATGATTACAGTGAAAACTGGGAATGCCAAGGGCCATGCTAATGTCAATGGGGATCTTTACTGTCAGGAATTGAAGACTTTTTAGAAAGGTCTGCAGAGTAAGGATAGAGGCTGAATAAAAATGGAGAGCACGGAGATACATAGAGGTTAGCATCAGAGCCGAAGCAGATATGTTGGGAAGACTTGAATTATGATGAAGATTTACATGGAGCACCAAAAATATGATGAGATTTTTTCCCCCCTCAGCAACTTTCCTAGGAAACTCTAAGAGTTTGGCTTTAAGGACAGTCTCCCTGTGCAGATGGATAAAGTTGAACCTTCCAAGTGTCTGTCATGTACCACTGCAATCACACTGCACAGCTGTGTGCATAGCCAAGAGCTCTGGAGCTTTCAATTTGTCCCAGTGGATGGGGATCCAAAGAGCTTCTCTTCGGCTTGCCAAGGGCTCCAAAGCTAGGGTGTGTCTTCGGGAGATTTATCAAATGCACTAGCGTTGTGGAAAGGAAACTGAATTTTGTAGACATTCTCATTATAAAATGACAGGAGGAAGGTTAGGAAAACAGACTTAATTAGTTCATTGTATGGCCTTATGTGGACAAAGACACACATCTGCATGCACAAACACACACACACACACACACACACACACACACACACACACACAGAGAGAGAGAGAGAGAGAGAGAGAGAGAGAGAGAGAGAGAGAGAGAGACAGTTATTGCCATCTGAAACCTTGTGCTTTTCCACCCATCCACTTTGCTTCCAGAAATAACAACCCTGAGACTTCTTGTATATGAACAAATGTTTAGGTTAATAGCTCTGGCTCTGATCCTGACTAGCTCATATTTCAATAATTCAGTTTATTCTCTTCTAAAAATGCCACGTGGCTGGTTACCACGTGTAACTTCTTCTAAGTTTCATGTGTCTGTCTCTTAGTCAGTCTGAGGTGAATCTCTGCCTGACTCTATCCCAGAAATCTCTCTCCCTGCTGCTAGTCCCATCTTCTAATCCTGCCTCAGCTCATTGGCCAATCAGCATTTTATTGACAGGTGAATGCTTTTACACAGTGCACAAAAGATTATCTCTCCACAAACACACATGCATGCTCACACACACCCCCCCACACACACACATTTCCTACCAACTTATATAGTCAGCATTAAGGTCATGTTTGATTCCTACTCTTATTAAAATGCGTATTAATCCTACATGATTAAAACCCTAGTTGTAAGTAGTGTTCTATACCCCAGAGAATGCTCAATATATTTTGCTTTCACAGATATTTAGCTAATGCTTAGGCACTCGTGAAAATATAAATGGTTATGATTATCTGAATAAGAAATAAGAATCTTCTTCAAGCCTTATTTCGTCATTGGAAAATGACTCTAACAAGAGGAGAGTGGCTTTGAACCTCAGAGACAATCCATGAGGAAAATGCCAAAGCCATCCAGCTGATAGCTGCCTATTAGTAATTGATATTTGGATTATCTGATAGTAGAACTGCTGGTTAGTTAGACTAATGGCACACCTTGATGATCAAAAAGCCTAATTTTAAATGAACCTCAAAAGACTCATTTAAAATTAGTAGCTTCCATAATTTAGATAAATATCTGTCCAGGTAATACTTTTGAGTTTCATAAAGTGCTATTCCAGAAGATTGAAAGATACCCAGCTGCAGAGGACTAACAACTTAAAAAAAAAAAAACTAGCAAAATCCTACATATAATTTTGATTTCATCTTATCCTGTGGGTACTTTACTATGATATAATTAGTTTGATGAAATGTTCTTTTAATAGTCTAGATACTAAACATTCCCTGCAGTGGTGTTACTTTGAGGCATCTAGTTCTCCATGTGCTTTATTTTCATTAGAAGAAGAAGGAAACCTTCCCATCTCTCATCTCCTAGCCTTTACCCTTTTCTCTTCCAATTCATCCAATACATTTGCTTTACTAAAACATAAGACTCATCACAAGAGCCCCTTTGGCAAATAGTAGCCTTGGTTTCCCGGTGTACTAAAAGTGAGAAAAGAAATTAATTTTCTCTGAGGGCTTTCATGTGCTTCTTTTTCTTTTTAAGCATCCTGCCTTTTAATCTTCACACCCAATATTTGAAAATATTAATAAAATATTTAACAAATGTTCTCATTTTATGGATAGACTATTAAAATTTTAAGGGAGTTATATAAGCTGGCTATGATCACAGAGCTTCTGAAGTGGAGAGCATGTATTTAAGCTTGAATGTAAGGCTCCCTCACAGCTTTCTTCAGTTCTTTCTGCCTCCAGCGTTAACTATAAGCCCAGCTCACCCCAGTCTCCAAGCAGCTTCTTCAGGCTCTGTACTTGCAAACTTGCCACTCCAGAGGCAGGGATGGATGGCTCAGGGTTTCTAGGTCCCCATCTCCTTCACTTCTGGGGTTTACACCTTTTCACTGTTTGCCCAAATGCCAACCACTCGTTAAGATTCAGCAAAAGCACCACATTCCTCTTACCTCTTCCCGTGATTCCTTAGCCAGAAATAATTTATCTTAACAGTGACCTTTCACAACTCATTCTATAACTGTCGTATTAGGCATGATTTTCCACTCTTTCACAGCTCTTAGGAAGCCTTTTACCTCTCTTGCTGGCCCCCTGAGAAACAAGGCTCTGATTTACAACTCCATAAATTTCACAGCACCCAGCCCTGAGCTCTGTACTCATAGGCGCTAGGAAAACATGTGACGAATGAAAGAAGGAATAGTTGTATAAACAATTATTTATTTCCCTCTGGTAGGCAGTGTTATCAGGTTAAAATGACCCAGAATGTTTTTTAATTAAAAACAGAGTTTTAATAAAATATATTTACTGTTCCCACTCCCCTAACTCCTCTCAGATCCTCAACTTCCCACCCACCCATATTCAGACTCGTTCTTCTCATTGGAATACTAATGAAAAACAAATAATAATATACAAAATAAAAACAAACAGAAGGAAAAGAGCCAAAGGAAAAGTTCACATAATTCATGTAGATGTAGAGATACACACCACGTTCACACACAGAGAGACCCCAGAGAAAATGCAAAAGCCATTATGCATTGGAAACCATTACACACACACACACATAGACACACACGCGCGCGCACACACATACAACCTGAAAAACAGAAACCAGAAAACGAAAGAAAGAAAGAAAGAAAGAAAGAAAGAAAGAAAGAAAGAAAGAAAGAAAGAAAGAAAGAACAAGAGAAAGAAAGAAGGAAAGAAAGAAAGAAAGAAAGAAAGAAAGAAAGAAAGAAAGAAAGAAAGAAAGAAAGAAAGAAAGAAAGAAAGGAAGGAAGGAAGGAAGGAAGGAAGGAAGGAAGAAAGAAAGAAAGAAAGAAAGAAAGAAAGAAAGAAAGAAAGAAAGAAAGAAAGAAAGAAAGAAAGAAAGAAGCAAGAAAACTGACAAATCATTGTGAGACATAGGAACTCCAAAAATGCTAGTGTTGGTGACACAGAGCTAGACATAGGGAGTGCCCTTAAGTTTGGAAGTGAATGCAGTGAGTGAGACTCCACTGGAGAAAGCTAATGTTTCATTTGCAAATGACACCTCAATTTGTCCCTTAGTTGTATCTGTCCCTCGCTGTATTCCTTCCCTTCTCCCCCTCTTACCTCTTCCTCTTCACTTGGTCCTCCCATCCCACCCCTCACCCCCACCCATCCATGACTATCTATTCTGGTCTCCTACCAGTCCCTTACAACTCTTCCCCTAGAGTTATCTTATTCTTGCTTATCGGAGTCTTAACAGCTAACATCCACATATAAGAGAATATATACCACATCTGTCTCTTTTGGACTCGAGCTAGCTTACCTAGAATAATCTTTTCTTAGTTCCATTCATTTACCAGCAAATTTCAATTCAATGAAAGCTGAGTAAATTTAGCACATTTTCTTTGTCAATCCATCCATTGAGTGTCATCTAGTCTGTTTCAAATTTCTATCTTATTATGAATAGAGCAGCAATGAACACTATTAAGCAGTGTCTCTGTTGTAGGATATAGAGTCCTTTGGGTATATACCTAAGGATGATGTAGCTGAATCCTGAGGTAGATCTATTCCCCATGTCCTAAGGAACTGCAACACTGATTTCCATAGTGGTTTACAAGTTTGCACTCTCACCAGCATAAACTCACTTACTCCATAACATTTCCAGCACAAACGGTCTCTTGTTTTCTTGTCCATTTGACATTCTAAATGATATAAGATGAACTCTCAAAGTAGTTTTGATTTGCATTTCCCTGTTGACTAAGGATGTTGAACAATTTTTTTTAAATGCTTCTCAACTGTTTGTCTTTTCTCTTTTGAGAATATGCTGTTTCTATCGGTACCCCTATTTTAACTGGGTTTTGTTTTCTTGATGTCCAAAAATTTTTAGCCCTTTATGTAGTTTGGGTATTCTCACTCCATTGGATGTGTATTTTTCCCATTCTGCAGCCTTACTGCATTTTTTCTGAATGGCAGTGTCCTTTGCCATACAGAAGCTTTTCCGTTTCATGAGAGACCATTTATTAACCATTGTTCTTAGGGCCTCTGCTAATGGTGTTCTATCTAGAAAGCCTTTCTCTATGCCTATAAGTTCATGATTATGCTCCACTTTCTCTTCTCCCAGATTCAGTGTATCTGGCCCTATGTTGATGACTTGTACCCATTTACAGCTGAGTTTTATGAAGAGTGATAAGTATTGATTTATTTGGATTTTTCTATAGACAGCCATTGACCAGAACCATTTGTTGAAGATGTTATCTTTCTTTTTTTCCAGCATGTATTTCTGGCATTTTCAGTGTTTATTTCTTTATAAAAATCAGAAATTTATAGGTACAAGAATTTATGTCTGGGACATAAAACATTTCAATTCTATTAATCAATATGTCTGTTTTGTGCCAGTACCATGCTGGTTTCATTACCATAACTTTGTAGTACAATTCAAGATCAGGGATAGTAATAATAGCACCAGCAGTTCTTTTACTGTTCAGGATTGGTTTAACTATGCTGGCTCTCTCTCTCTCTCTCTCTCTCTCTCTCTCTCTCTCTCTCTCTCTCTCTCTCTCTCTCTCTCTCGTGTGTGTGTCTCTGTGTGTGTGTGTCCATATGAAACTAAAAATTGTTTTCAAAATCTGTGAAGCATTGTGTTGATATTTTTATGGGAATGTCATTGAATCTGTAGATTTCTTTTGATAGCCAGATGGCCCAGAATTTATAGTAACATTATCTGAATTCTAGTCTAATTCAGTAAAATAAACATTGTAATTATAGATATGCCATTGAATCTTCCTGAAACAGTTTCCTTTGTAGAATAGGAATTCATTCATTACCTTTCCAGCCTCATCCAGTCTCAGCTGATGTAAGTTATGAAATACTTTGAAAACTTTTGATACCATGTTAAATGGCAAAATGAAGTTTCTTTTACACTGTATTTTAATCACTTTAATCATGTACTAATTTTAGCTAGCTACTTTTACTTTCTTAAAGCTTTCCATGGTAACCAACCATATACGTACAAACAAAAACAGGCTCAACAGATAGTATTTACATAATGATGAATACATATTCATACACATATATGTATAGGTATAACAATAATAATTATAGGAAAGGGATGCTATTAATCTGGAGTGGAGGCATGGAATGTATTGGAAAGAGGGAAAGAGGGAATTTAGAAGGGGCTAGAGAGAAGAGAAAGGAAGAAAGTAGAGTACTTCTATTTTAATTAAAAATGTGTTTTATAAAAAGCTTTTCATTAATGTAATTATCTTCCTTTTCTAATATCCGTGTCAATAAGCAATATTAAAATTAAATTCTGTATGTTTTTATTTTGTGTATTTTGTTTTCCCAAAGTTTTCATGCAACAACACTAGGTCTGAGGTGTCCACAAAGGTGACAGGAGTAGGATTTAGAAGCTTCTGCACTTGAGGATTGTATTCATTGCTGGTTGTTAAGATAGGCAGAGCCTGCCAGAGGCTGTTAAGTCTAGGATAAGGGAAATATTTGAACAATAATATTACAAATATGAAGCTAAGTGAGTAGTATTGAAAACGGGTAATACAAAAGACAGTGATATCTTCAATTTTATGTAGTCATTTAGTTAGAACATTTTCTTAATTAAATATAATATATAAATATATATCCTATATCACATAGATCTATATAGAAAGATATCTATAAATGTATGGATATATACATATACAGATGTATAGATATATAGGTATATAGCTATATGGATATACACATCTATAGATGATATACAGATATGTAGACATCCTATTCAGCTTTGAGCACCACCATCTTGTTGCATGAGTTGACACATTCAGTAGGTGCACCAAAACTAGTTCTGAACTAACCCACAAATCTAGCCTTCATAACCATCATTTCAATAGCCTTCAGAACCATCATTTCAGTAAAATATTGTGGTTGCAATATCTAAATCCCTCTCTACAAAGAACCTGAGCAAAATTCCCACAACACAGCAGAAGTCCTGCCAGCTAACACTTTCAGCTCCTGTTCTCTGAAGGCTGCAATCCAGTTTCTAATTCCAACTGAGAACCTACAGAATCTGACTCAGCATGCACACACCCATTTATCCACTCGTGATCATCACTGCCAAGGTTCTAGCTGTTTCTCACAGGGCTATTTGCCCTTCCCTGGTTTTCTTCCTTGCAGGACTATTCTATATTTTCCTCTGGGAAAACCCCATCCTATGGCTGCAAACCTTCTACCACTTTCATCTCCTTTCCCACGGGTTTCTGACTACTTCCTCACCCTACATCAGGCAGAATGGAGCTAAGCACATCATTTTTGTTCCTACAGTGACTACGGTATTTCAATTATTGTAATATATTACAAACACATACCTCTTTCCTTCTAATCCCCAAATATGCAATAATCCACTAAATTATAACATCTGTACAGTCTCACTTAAAATGTCTGTGCACAGGGTGCATGTATAAATCCAACTATGTAGTTACAAAGCCAGGAGAATCATGACTTCAAGGCCAGCCTGACCTCTATGGTAAAGCCCTATCTTCAAATAAACACAAGCACTCACATATGCAGAGGATAGGGATGGAGACATAAAGAGAGGATAAAGAAGTTGGTAAGATATACGGTGTATACATGTATGTATCAGATTTTCCATGTAAAGTAAATACAATAATTCTAGTACTTATCTGTGAGACTTACTGAAAGAATGAAATAGGATTGTGTATGTGAATCCCTTCAAAATGGGTCAGTCATATATGATCCTATATAACCTTATTTTGGTCATTTCCACAAATAACATGTTTTAGCAATTCTATAGATAATATTGTGAAACAGACTCACAATAAATGTGTATTCACCAGCTGTACTGAATCACATGGGTAGCTCTGTGACAGAACATTTTTAAAAAAAAATATTAGTATTTGTGTTGATATTTGAGCTTACCCTGAGACTCAGACTTTTCTGGTTTTTTGTTTTGGATTTTCTTTTCTCTTTCTTTTCTTTTCTTTTCTTTTCTTTTTTTTAAATTTTTTTTATTCCATATAATTTATTTACATTTCAAATGATTTCCCCTTTTCTAGCCCCCCACTCCCTGAAAGTCCCGTAAGCCCCCTTCTCTTCCCCTGTCCTCCCACCCACCCCTTCCCACTTCCCTGTTCTGGTTTTGTCGAATACTGCTTCACTGAGTCTTTCCAGAACCAGGGGCCACTCCTCCTTTCTTCTTGTACCTCATTTGATGTGTGGATTATGTTTTGGGTATTCCAGTTTTCTAGGTTAATATCCACTTATTAGTGAGTGCATACCATGATTCACCTTTTGAGTCTGGGTTACCTCACTTAGTATGATGTTCTCTAGCTCCATCCATTTGCCTAAGAATTTCATGAATTCATTGTTTCTAATGGCTGAATAGTACTCCATTGTGTAGATATACCACCTTTTTTGCATCCACTCTTCTGTTGAGGGATACCTGGGTTCTTTCCAGCATCTGGCGATTATAAATAGGGCTGCTATGAACATAGTAGAGCATGTATCCTTATTACATGGTGGGGAATCCTCTGGGTATATGCCCAGGAGTGGTATAGCAGGATCTTCTGGAAGTGAGGTGCCCAGTTTTCGGAGGAACTGCCAGACTGATTTCCAGAGTGGTTGTACCAATTTGCAACCCCACCAGCAGTGGAGAAGTGTTCCTCTTTCTCCACACCCTCTTTCTGTTTTTATTTGGCTTTGAGAGAGTGTGCCATGTAGATTAGGCTGATCTCAAAAATTTCTTTGTAGCCAAGCATGGCTTTGAATCCTAGTGCTTCCTTCCTCCTTCCCAAAGTGCTAGAGTTACAAGTACGGTCCTCCATGTCCAGTTGGAGTCTACCACCTCATAAGTGTTAACATTTGCAATTTGCAGCAGTAAGCAGTACTGAGAACCACTTGGGGGATTTTTTTCAACCTAAAGCCCTTGGTTTCTGCCCTCGAGGTTTTATTCTCAGAAGGTGAGTGAAATGTGAGCTGCATCTGCAACAAGATCCCTGGTGGTGACAAGTGGCTACCCTGGGGCCCAGGCTGAATGACCCTGCCCTGGAGCTCTGCTCTACTGTTCTCTGGAAGCCTCCCTCTCTCTCTCTCTCTCTCTCTCTCTCGGTGCCATTGACTCAACATTTCATGAGCAAGCCAGAAAACTTTCATCTCCGCCTTCATACTCTGATATAAAAGCTGCTTGCAGATCTCATACACAGTCTCTGTCTCCCATAAAATAAGTGAGCCCCTCTTTAGACAAAGGGATTTGTATAAGAGAAAAAGGCAATAAACTTTCTGAGAACTAAGTCATAAAACCAAACGTATTCAGACTGTTTAAAAGTTGGAATATTGCCAGTTTTGTTATACCAAAATGCCAATTGGAAGAAAATGGAAATTTATTTCTGACCGTGAATCAGTTAAGTGAGTTGTTTTGAAGAACATATGTATCCTCACTCCCTCAGATGTGAACAAATACAAGTAATTAAAAATAAGATGGGTTGTTGTTTTTTGTTTTTGAGACAAAAGAAGAGTGACATTTTTTTTGACTTACCACAAATTCAGTAAACTGACAAGGGTTCCAATAATCTCAGCTGCATAGAGGAGACTTCTGAGGTTGGTGCACACTCTTAGTTCTGTAAAGGAATAGATTGTATTAACTAAACTATAAGCCTTACCACAACTTTTCTACTGCTAGTTAGTCCAATACTTCCTGAACTGATGTTCCTTGCTTTAATTGATCTTGTATTTACTCCTATGGAATTCATCTGCCGTTCATTTGTTCACTGATCATCTATTCATTCACTGTTGAGCACTAGTATAGTCTAGACAAGTCCATAAAACCTGCAGATGCCCTGTTTTGATGATATTGCTATTCAGGTGCAAGGAGAGTCAAGGAAGCAAAGGACACAGTATGCCAGAGGTAACATCCTTCTTTACAAAAAATAAGAAGGCAGGAAGGAGACTTGAAGGAAGAAAATTGGGACCAGACATATTACAGAGGTCGGGCAATAAGGGATAGGCTTGCATTCAACTGCTCCAAGAAGGAAGGACATAAAATCTATAGGCCTTGGGAGAATAGCACCTCCGGTGTGCTCAGATATCATCCAGAAGTTATCACAGCGTAACTGGACCAAAGACAGGGGAAGAGAAGAAAAGACATGAGGTGGAAGCAGTGACAGAAGCCATCTTAAGAAGGCGTGGGCTTTCCTCTGAGCAAGTAGGGGCAGCTGGAATGTGGGTGGTCTTAGGAGCGCCATGTTCTCAGGTAGGGTGACAGGAGTCCTTTCAGCAGCTGCACTGGCAATACGTTAAAAGGTAAGGTTTACATAGGAAGACCTGTCTAGGAACCCTTTTCTCGGGGATGTGTGGGAGATGGGTAGTGATGGACAAGAGGAAATGGATGAGTTCCGTTGACTGTGGAGCAAATCCAGGAGACGTGGCCATCAAACCGGAAGTTAGGCAAAGCACAAAGAGAGCTTCAAAGCCAGATGTTTTGAGGAAAAAGAAAAAAGTGTTTTTCTGAGCAGATGTTGTTCACACAGCACTTAGAACCGGTCACAAAGGAATCTCTGAAAATCCTGCCTTAGTCTTTAAAGCCCACCAATAAATAATAACCTTTGCTTTCCCCCTTCTCATTTCCTGGCTCCTTTAGGTTTTATAGTTCGAGTGGTAACAGCTACACACACATTTTTATTTTTAATTAAGCATAAGAGGTGAAGCAGAATGTCTACATCAAGTGTTGACATGGATACTGAGTAATATTTTAAAAGAAGACACAGCCACACTGGTCTAAGAGGTGCCACCAAACTGTTGGTCCAGGATAACATTAACTGCATGAATTTGCCAGTCTCCATCTCTTTTCCAAATTCTACACACAGGCACAGATCCTTTGTATCAGCATTATCAGTCACTCAAGTGCTTGGCAAGGAAAAGGAACCAAGAAGAAGACCCCATGTATGTTAGTTTGAATGTAAGATGTCCCTCACAGTTCATGTCTTTGAATGCTCCCTCTCCAATGGGTGGAGCTGTATGAGAGTCTGTGGCATTGTATGGGATGCTATGGGACTGTATGGGAGGCTATGGGACCATATGGGAAACTGTAGAACTGTACAGGAAGCTGTGGGACTGTATGGGAGACTGTGGGACTGTATGGGAGGCTGTGTTACCATATGGGATGCTGCAGGGCCATATAGGAGACTGTGGGATCATATGGGGGACTGTGGGATCATATGGGGGGCTGTGGGATCATATGGGAGACTGTAGGATCATATGGGAGATATGGGTCTGTATGGGAGGCTGTGGGACCATATGGGATGCTGTAGGGCCATATAGGAGACTGTGGGATCATATGGGAGACTGTGGGATCATATGGGAGACTGTGGGATCATATGGGAGACTGTGGGATCATATGGAGGGCTGTGGGATCATATGGGAGACTGTGGGATCATATGGGAGATTGTGGGATCATATGGAGGGCTGTGGGATCATATGGGAGACTGTGGGATCATATGGGAGACTATGGGATCATATGGGAGACAGTGGGATCATATGGGAGACTATGGGTCTGTATGGGAGGCTGTGTTACCATATGGGATGCTGTAGGGCCATATAGGAGACTAAGGGATCATATGGGAGACTATGGGATCATATGGGAGACTGTGGGATCATATGGGAGACTGTGGGAACATATGGGAGACTATGGGATCATATGGGAGACGGTAGGATCATATGGGAGACTGTGGGATCATATGGAGGGCTGTGGGATCATATGGGAGACTGTGGGATCATATGGGAGACTGTGGGATCATATGGAGAGCTGTGGGACCTGTCTGGTGGAGCTGAGTTAACAATGGAGATCCACAATAAGACATGCTAGCTTCTCCCTGCTTTCTGATCTACCAAGAAGTGAAGATGTGGCACTACTATAACTGCCACAGCCACTGAGCAAGCCACCCCACGGCCACCTTACCAAAATGGCTAAAAGTAAGCTCCCCTCAAGTTCTCCAGTCAGGCATTTGGTTACAGTAGTGAGAAAAGCAAAATTTGAAGAAAAAAAAGCACTGTGATTTCAGATTATGAATTGCATTAATGTCAAAGTCCTTCCATCCCAGCAACACAGACATACAGACACGTGCATGTGCACAGGCACACACAGCAAACGTGGGTGTCTTCTTTTCTCTTAGAATAACAAAAGTGTGAGTCAGGCTGAATCCATATATAAACTTTTAGACTTAAACATTTTTTAGGGATTTATTTCCAAGAGCAAAGGGTGTTTTCTTTTGTTTCTGAAGAATTGAGGCACACCCTTTGTTTCTTATTTTGAAATATCTAAAAATGTGCCATTTTGCTTTTATTTTTAGACAACGGTCTTAACAAAAAAGAAAAATCTTTTCCACATGGCGATCTCTTCTTTGTTCTCCAGGACACCACACTTGCTGAGCAGCCTGGGAGCCAGTCTGGGAGTAGCACTGCTGTCTTCTGCAGTTGCTTTCTGGGCCAAAGAATAAACAGTTGTGCCAACAGCGAGGCTATAGTAAGTCTTAGTAAGACTAGTCAGACAACAGTATGTCTATAGAGATAAATAGTTCATTCAATACATTCTTCTCAGTTACCATATCCAATTTTGAAATTAAATGTACGGTCAGTCTATCTACTCTAACATGTAAGGCCAAATATCCATTTTCCTGGATCTTAAATCAATACATATAGTCTCTTTCTGATCAAAATAAAGTTCAGTCTCTTTTTTTTTGTAATTTTCTATATTCTTTGTTTATGAATGAAGTAACGTCTAAGGAATACTTTACAATTTAAAATCCTTCCCCCCTCTTCTCTTCTCTTCTCTTCTCTTCTCTTCTCTTCTCTTCTCTTCTCTTCTCTTCTCTTCTCTTCTCTTCTCTTATCTTATCTTATCTTATCTTATCTTCCTTCCCCTCTTTTTTCACACACACAAAAATTTTATTAGTTCCAGAGTGACACCATGACATTTGGTACAATCTGTCATATATACTTTAACTGTCTCCACTCTCTGTTTTCCCTACCCACTCTTTTAAATCATACCGTGAAGTTTGGGTCAAGCTGGGTTACCTTCTCTGTGTAATTTTACTACTCAAGTTTTGGAAACTTTCTCAGAGCCCTGCCCTATCTCTGGTCTCTTCTGTTGGCCTCGATGCCTACAAGGGGCTACTCAGTACTCAAGGTAATTTTCTGCCATCACTCCCACCACAGCAGTTGGCAGGGTTGCACATGTCTGCCTCAGGTACATTGGCTTATGTCGGACTTGAAATGTGTTCTGTGATTTACAGACTCCTTCCCATTGAGGAACTCCTCATTCAAATGCCATCTTTGAATGAAAAGGCCAGACATGAAAGCAGGGTGGCTGGCAGGTTCCCAACACCAAGCACTTGCCTTCCGAGGCTGATTCACAGACCTTCCACCAGGCTTCAGGACTCCGGGGTCATTGTTCGAAATGTTCTGGCTTAAAAAAAAATATTTAGGGAGAGAAGTTACCAAGTTAATGAAGAAATGAATGAAACATTGAGTCTGTCATCATGCTCCAGATATAGGCATCAAAAAGTTAGAAAATGTAAAAATGATAACCCATCATTATCAGAATCAGAGAATACCAGGCTCTTAAACATGTATTTTACTAAGAAATGTCTTTGTTCTTTTGTACAAAATATCATTTTCATTCTTTCAGCTATTCCAGCATTACATATAGCTATTAATGATAAGATAGTTCAATAGCAATCTTTTTCATCTTTATATTATATTTAGCATTTTGTAATTAAACCATTCTGAATTCACTTCATTAATGAAAAGACACACTTAAGAAGAGTCTCAAATTTGTCACACCCACAAACACATGGATCATTCATGTTTCTTCTGGCAGCAGCAACACAAAGCCAACACAAAGCCTTTGCAACTACATGAACTTCTGGGGGAGTGGGGGGAGCTTTGGAGCCTCGTGCTGGCAAAGGAGCTGGGGAAGGCAAAGAAAAGGCCAATTTTCCCTTCTAGGTAGAGGTGGCAAAAGCTTCCTTGGTGATAATGGGCAAACTCTTCCAGGGGAAAAAGCTGGTTGATTATCTGCGACTATCCATCACTCAAGCACACTCCTCGATCCCGTCTGACAAGAATTAGGTGCCATGCACGTGTATGAAAATAACCTCTTCTGCCATTGTTACTTCACTATTGCCTTATCATGGTTTCCTAGTTCCATATCAGTCCTGTAAATGCACTGCTGACCATGAAAAGGGAACTGTTGAAGAAAACTAAAATACTGAAAGAAAAACAACAACAATGTTACAAACTGAGAGCAATTCATCAGCAATTCACTCTCATGGGCTAGAAGGAGGGAATGTTACTTAATGGAAGTCAGTAGAACCTTGGAAGACAAACAAGAGAAACTAAAACTTTCACAAAGTTCTGCTTAGGAGTTGGGGTGTCGTGGCATTAACCCAAGTGACCTGAACCGCAATGTGAGGTGGAGAACAACTCTAAACTATGCCATTTGGCTTCATGTGTTTATCTCATCTTTCAGAGAAAAAGAAAATTCCTGTGATGATACTCTGCCAAATAAACACATTCTGATGGAATAGTTAATCCTGTGCTGGCTGTAGTAGCCAAATGGCCTAAAAATCCACAGCAAATTAGCATAAAGTACGATTCAGCAACTGCTTGAAAATGCCACAAGTGGCCACTGTGATTTTTTTTAAGGGAAGTAATTAAATGATGGGACTGAGATTGTCCTAATAGATGTTTAAGTTTAGAAAAGATAAAACAGGAAAACCATCTCAAACTGACTGTGTCTCTCTTGCTCTGGCATCTCATAACAACTAAAAATTCTGTCTCCATTGAGACCAGGAAGTTATTCACAAGTTTACATACTTCCCTCGAGTTCAGATAGCTGAAGGTCTGCAAGGGCACTCTTGCTCTGACTCATATTTGGCTACATGATTCAGTGCCGAGGATCTGAGTCACCACATCTGAGTCTGTGCATTTGAAACATTAAACAGAAGATTTTGAAAAGAAATGGCATGCCTCTTTAGAGGCTAGACTGCTAATGAGTTAGAATGCTGAACTGAGCATGGACAGAAATTATTTCCCTACAGTCTACGATTGGATGATGTGGTTATGTTCCATTGAGCCACTCGGCACAATCCCCACAGCAACTGGTGGCATAACACTTAATTTCATAGTGTTTGCCTGAAAAAGAAATGTTCTACTCAGAGTTCCAATCATAATTAAAGTTTTATTATGTTTTAAATTGCCAAAACAGAAGATCATTTAACCATCCAGACACCGCATCACACAAACACTCCTTAAGCAAGTGCTTTGATTCTAGAAGGTTGTTAAAAATAACGTAAGCTGGTGGGGTAGAAAAGGAGAGTGTAACCAAGTGGAGGCTTTAGCCTAAAGGAAAGAGAGAATACTATAGAACTTAGTGAGGTAGAAGGCTCAAAAGGAAAGTGTTTTCAAGATGGGCCCACAAACTAGGGAAAGGAAAGTGAATTTGAATGACAGAAATGAAGCCTGTTTGTAATATTAACCTTGAAAATGTAAGCCATTGTCTGTCTTCTTCTCCAATCCTCTGTATCCATTCATATCAACAGAGGAAAGCAAGCAATTCTTTATGTGAGGACTTGTTTGTATCAAGGCATGGAGTCTGAAGAGTGTGTGTGTCTGTGTTTGTGTGTGTGTGTGTGTGTGTAAATAATTATCTTGTGTCTGCTTAGGGAACTTATTGTAAGTAAAAATAATAATTTCCATACATGTAGATAAACATGAAGTCATATATGATCGTTAGAAATAACATTGATGACACTTTGTGTTGCTAGAATGCACACAAGTTTTTGTCTTAGGGTTTCATTGTTATGAAGAGACACTATGACCAAGGCAACTCTTATAAAGGACATTTAATTAGGGCTGGCTTACAACTTCAGAGGTTCAGTCCAGTATCATCATCCAGGAGATAAGAATTCTACATCTTGATCCAAAGGCATCCAGGAGGAGGCTCTCTTCTACACTGGACAGAGCTTGAGCACTAGGGAACCCCAAAGCCTGCCAACACAATGACACACTTCCTCCAACAAGGCCACACCTATTTCAATAAGGCTACACTGCTAATAGTGCCACTTCGCATGGGCCAAGCATATTGAAACCACCACAGTTCTTAAACACTGATTGCTGTTTTTGTATATCTCTATTTTTTTTTTTATGAAGTAATGTCTTAAGCATAAAAGTACTCAATACTGTGGTGGTCCTTTTGTGGGAATTTTCCAGGACAAACACCCTGATACCAATGAGAGTATAATTAAGGTGGACCGAAGCCAGGACAACTCCTGAAAGGCTTCAATGATGGGTCCAGTTTTTATTCTCATTTTATGTTCTAAAATTAGCAGGTGGGGAGGTGCAAGCAAGAAGGATCTTCCAGAAGCCTATATGGAAGTAACCAGGCCATGACCCATTGATTCAGCTATGTCTCTACATCATTCTTTTTGAGGTAGGAGGGTGGTCCAGAGGAGTTTAAGGGGTATAAAGTCCCATAGGAAGAACAATGACTTTGGACACCCAGACACCCCAAGACTCCCAGGGACTGAACCATCAACCAAGGGTACATAGTTCCAGCCAAAAATGTGGCAGAGGAATGCCTTGTTGGGTATCAGTGGGAGGAGTGGTCTTTGGTCAGGTAAAGACTCAATAGATACCCCAACAAAAGGAAATGGACAAGGGGGAGAGTTGGGAGTGGTGGGAGTGTATTGGGTAAAGGGGCATATATATGGAGGCAGGGGGTGGGAGGAGGGGTAGGGAATCGTTGAGGAGGAGGGCTTTTGGGAGGGGGAAAATTAGGAAAGATTTTATACCATTGGCAATGTAAATGAAGAAGATACTCAATAAAAAAAGATTTAAAAAAAGAAAAGTGAAGTCATGCTTGTTAAATAGGCAGTACAAGCAGTATTTTAAGTAAAATTACTAAATAAATCAGTATCTGATAACTGGCCTTTTCTCCTTTCTTCCACTTCAGTCTCTTTTTCCCATTCCTCCTCTCACCCTTACTCCCTCCCTCCTCTCTTTTTGCCCTTCCCCCTATAGTATTTGGAAGGAGGGGCTCTGATGAAGAGGATCCAGGTAGTAGCAACAGCTGGAGCGAGTGTATCTCTAATTAGATCCCAGACAACCTCTGGCTGCATTTATAATTTTCCATATGCTGCCTTACAGTTTCTTTTTTAAATGTTTCCCAAAACAGCAAGAAGGTTTACAGAGATTTGCTGCACTTGTATATGTCAGGCAGTATGAAGTTGTTTAGCTTGGGTAACTAAATATGGAATATAAAATGGTAATTGCTAAGTCTTAACATGGAAGATGTTATCCAGACAGGATGTCAGGTCCGTGTTGGGACTCTGTATGTTACTCATTCATAAAAGTTTTAAGATTGCTATTTCATCATAAAACTAATAGAGGTACTTAAGCCTTGCAGGAAAAAAAAAACCCTCTAGCTTGCTTTTAAGGGTTTTTTGCTCATGCCCTCATGTAAGCAGTTTGTAATCTTTCCCACAATTTAATGTTCCTTCTTTTAAAAATAAAAAATAAGCATAAGAAAACAAATTATTGTGTTCAGTATGTAAATGGGAACCAGTCCTGCAATATGAAAGCATGTTCGTGCCCTGTATGACATGTCTGTGCCAAGAGTAGAGAGGATACAGAGTCCTCTCTGGTCTCAGATGATCCAGCATGCAAAGATGGACTTACGAGGCTTCAACGGAACAGAACAATTTGAATGAACAATTTTTCTTCTCAAATATGTGTCCATGCTGGATACTTCATTCTATTTTATTATCTGCTAAATTTTACAGTGATTGTTTTTCCATATATAAAGGACATTTCTGTTTACTCATCTCAGAAAAAAAGTCTTTTCAACTTGACTTAAAAAAAAAAACAGTGAAAACCGGTGTTTAAGAATTCTAATCAAAATATTTAAATTAAATTGTAGCAATAGTTTTTCAAAAGCAAAATATAAAAGAACCATTTCTGTCACAAGGCCTTAGATGCCACATTAAAGTCTGTTGCTATTAATTTTTCATATAAAGAACTGTCCCAAGGACTCCCTACCCAACCTAAGAATTACCAAAAGAATTCCATGCTTCAAGTGCCCGAATCACTAAAAGTGTATTTTTAATTCATCAAAGTATGTTTTCTTTATCACATTTTTTTAGACTAACATAACATGTAATGAGTTTTGCCATGGAATCTTCATACATATGTGTCAGGTAACTTTGTCCTTATTCATCCCCTTTCAGAAAATCTTTACACTCGTTGCCCCTGCCTTTTCTTGGATTAGTCCTAACATCTGCTTTCATAATACATTATATTTCCTCATGAATTCCCGACCTCCTTAAGATCTCTTACTTCTCATGATCTCCTTTCTAGACTTATGCACTACATACACAAGCAATAATTACACACACACACACACACACATACACACACACACACACACACACACACACACACTTTTAAATTTGGGTTCATGTCAGGCAATATTTATGAGTCTGGCTTATTTTGCTTAACATGGAGATTTTCAGCTGCATTCATTTCCTTCCAAATGTCACAATTTTGCTTTTCTTTGTGGCCTCATAAAATCCTGTTGTGTACACAAACCACATTTGCTTATCCATTGTTGAAGGACATCTAGGCCAGTTCCACAACTGGCTATTGTGACTTGTGCTAGAAGAGACACAGATGTTCAAGTTTCTCTGCAGTGTGTTGACTTAGAGTCCATCAGGTATACTCACAAAAGCAGTATGAACAGATTATATTTCAGTTTTTTGAGAGAATTCCATGGTGATTTCCACAGTGGCTGTACCAGTTTATAGCTATATCCTCAGGAATAAAAACCAAAAATGGTTCCCTTTCCCCCACATCTTCTTCCAGAACTTGTACTGGCATGTTTCTTCATGACAATCATCAGAACTGAGTTAGACGAAATTTCAAAGTTTTCATTTGCATTCATCTGATGTATTAATCAAGGTTCTCTAGAATCATAGAACTTACAGAATGCCTCTCCATATTGAGAAAATTTACTGTGATGACTTACCGTTTGTAGTCCAACTAACCCAACAATAGTAAGCTGCAAATAGAAAATCGGAGAATCTAGTAGTTGCTCAATCCCATGAGGCTAGTTGTTTCAGCTGGTCTTCTATAGAAGTAGGTTTCAACAGATGTGCTGGTAAGTGCAAGCAGGTGAAGAACAGACAATCTTTCTTCCAATGTCCTTGTGTAGGTCTCCAGCAGAAGGTATGGCCCAGATTAAAGGTGTGTACCACCTGGATCTGGGATTTGCTTTGTCCCAGGCTAACTTGAACTCAGAAATCTCCTTGCCTCAGTCTCCTGGGATTAAAGGCATGTACTACCTTGCCTGGGCCTAAGCTTTTCAAGGTCACTATTCCTCAAGATCTCCATGCAAAGATCCAGGTCAGAAACTTGTGTCTTCAAGCCTCAAGATCTGGATCACAGGTGATCCCTCCAGTTCTGGATTGCAATTCATTCCAGATATAGTCAAGTTGACAAACAGGAATAGCCATTACATCTGATGACAAGGATATTGAATATTTTTCAACTCACTTTCTTGTTTTAACTCATCAGCCCAGCTATTGATTCCTTGATGGGGTTGCTAAATATTTTGAGCTCTTTATATATCCTAAATACTAATCCCCAAATGCTACAGAGTTTGAAGAGATCTCCTCCCATCCTGCAGGTTACCTCTTCCCACTGGTAATTGTTCTCTTTGCTGTGCAGGTGTTCTCCAATTCCATGGCATCCCAGAGGGCAGCTGTTACGATTCTTTCCTGTGCTACAGTATGTCTGTTCAGAAAATCCTCAAGTATTTCCTGTAGAGTTTTCCCTATGGTTTCCTCAGTGTCCAATAAACAGTTCTTATGTTAAGGTCTTTGATTTTATTTTAAAAAAAATTGGAGTTTTTTTAATAGGGTGAAAAATACAATTTTAGTTTCATTCTACATTTAAAATACACAGTAGATGACCCGACACCATTTGGGTTAAAAAAAAAAAAAAAGCAGTATTTTCTCAAGTCTGTGTATTTTTAGTACCTTTGTCAAAGATTAAGTGGCTGTAGCTGCAGGGGACTTTCTATGAGTTAATGTTTATCTCAGCTTCCTCTGTCCAATGTGTCTTTCTTGCAAGAGTTGGGCTAACATGGTCTACATGAGAGCATGTCAAAACAAAATAACAAACATGTGGGATGAAGTAACTATTCCTGGTTGTCAAGTTGACTATATCTGGAATGAACTGCAATCCAGAGTTAGAAGACTCTGGAGGTTGGGAGATACAAATTTCTGACCTAGATCTTGGCTTGGAGATCTTGAGGCATAGTGGCTATGAATCCCAGAAGATTAAGACAGGGAGATCTCTGAGTTGCAGGTCATCTGGGACATGGGAGTATTAACAAAATCAGTTAAATGTAGTGATGTTGGCAATAATAAAACATGAGAATTTAAGAGAGAGATAGAAAAAAAAACAAAGTGAAATCAGAATAAGACCACAAATATGGGACTAGGAAGAGGGAAATACAGACAAGCAAAATAAAAAGAAACTAAAGAAGAAGAACATTGCCCCCCAAAAAAGGAATATGCATAAGCAAAGGTTAGATGAATATGTCAAAGGCAGTAAATAAAAACATTTTAAAAATTTAAAATACAACACCATCACACTGCATTGACTACAAGTGTGCTATCTACACAAGTACAGTATTGTCAACTTGTCTTTTTTTATTTCAAGTAAAATAAATAAGAGTCTTGCTAATTGTGTAGCTTAAGAAACAAAACAAACTAGAACAAGAATCCATGTGGATCTGGTAAAGCGTTCCAACACCTTCTTTCTGATTTCTCAAGTTAGATACTGCTATGTCTACACATGGGGGGTGTGGGGACTAGCTGAACACGGAGCTCTTGTTTTCCCTGTGGCTTGTACTGTTGTTGAGTCTGTGTTGAAAAGTTCCTGATGTCTGCCAGAGCTGTTTCCACAGTAATAGGTTTGGGGTTTTTTTTCTTTGTATGTGTGTGTGTGCCAGGGACTTTGTGTGCCACACTTAGCTCCCCACTCCCTCCTGAAGAGTCCTGGGAGGGTACCCTGTACCTGGTTGGGAATGTTCATCTAAAGTTTGTCTCCTGAAGGCATTGAAGGTATACGTGGCAACCACCACACAGAGACAGATAAAATCAAGAACATCCCACCTTCAAGATGTCATCAGTCACCCCTCTGGAGGGATGCTACTGTGAAGTCATATTCATAATATTCATACACACACACATATATATATATATATATATATATATATATATATATATATGTGTGTGTGTGTGTGTATGAATACATACATACATACATACAGTACTGGAACTTCCCAGTTCTTGGGTCTATAGCAGTGAACCCAGCCTATGCAGCTCCAGAATGTGAATGGCCCATTGGCTTCAAGGTCAGAGCTGTTGAACTCAGTGAGTAAATTCTGCGGATAAGACCTGGTTGTAGCTGCAGAAGACAAGGCCCTCTCTGTCAAGGCACTTTGCAGCGTGAGCCCAACCCCTGCCCTCTGCATCCTTTCATTTCGCAGTGTCTTTTAGAGGGTCATTTAGACTCTCTTGCTCTCAACAACTGTATCTCTAGTCTTTCACCAGGGGCTTGTGGCAGGCCAAGCTGAGGCTCTCTGGCCCATGGGTGCTTTCTGAAGTCAGGCTTTCCTTTTGGCTAGCTCAGGTGTCAACAATGGTGGTTAGTTCAATCATTCATCCTGACAAAATGGGATTTCTACAGACTGGAGGAGTCACTATCTCTTCAATGCTGATGCCTGGGGGTAAAGCTACTAGGGTTTCCTCCAGCTTATCTTGGGAAGCAGCTTCTATTTCCCCTCCTTCTACCAACAAACTCTGTGGCTGAGGCTGTGTGCTTCACTTTATCTTGTAAATGAATGATTTGTTCCTTAGGCCCTGTATTTTTTTTTTTTTGGAGCTGTTTCATGGATGTTCAAAGTTCAAGTGTTCAAAAACTCAGTGTGAAATGTAGTAGATCGTTACAGTTACACAAAAAGAAAAGTTGAGTGACGTTATCTAATCTCTTATTAACTGTATATAGTGGAATGGAATAAACAGAGGACAGCAATCCAGGCCATGTCACCTTCCTAAGACAGGGGCATCTGAGATGCAGTGCAGGTAAATCTCCAGTTATTATCAGTTAAGCTCTGAAATGTGAGCTTCTCTACCCTGTAAAATGTCATGTTTGTATCTCAGACATCGTTGTGATCATAAAAAGAGAAAAAGGCTAAGAGAATAAGTTCTACTGCGCTGTGGGGGAAGGCGGTGCCTCAGAGGACCCAAGCCGAGACATCCCTTCCCCCTGAGGGACCAGACACACACTGGCATAGTATAGAATAGAGTTTATTCAGGGCATGGGGAGGGGAGTTAAGAAGGTAGTAGAGGCAGAGAAAGGCAGAGAGAGGGAGAGAGTAGAGAAGCAGAGGCCGGCCATGACCACGTGGAGAGAGGGAAAGGGGAGGAGAGCCCAAGATGGGGCAAGAGATGTAAGAGATATAAGAGAGAGAGGAGGGAGGGGCTGCGCAGCCCTCTTTATAGTAAGTAGGTCAGGCCTACCTGGCAACAGCCAGGTAACTGTGGGGTGGAGCTTAGACAGAATCCTAACAGACATATATACTGATAAAATGCTAAGTCGTAGTAAACAAAGTAACTGAAGGAAAACCAGTAATTGCTCTTTTCCCAAAGGGCGCACATGAAAAGGAAAACTTTGAGATGAAGTAAAGTGAAGGAATGGGTTCTGGGTTCCAGGAACAGTGGGGAAATCTTAGAAGTGTAGCCTTTGTTTCTATTAAAATTACAAACTTGGCATTTCGCGGTGCATAACAAAAAATAACACCACCACCACCACCACCACCAAAACAACAACAACAACAAAAAACCCAGCACTCGATTTACTCAGAACATCTCAAACTATTTTCTATCTCAGTTAAACTTGGTCAAGATGTTTTATTCCGATGAAGAGGAATGCAGTTTCTTTAAAACATGAAAGGCCTGTGCTCAACATCTCTTGCTATTTTCATGACCAGAAGGGTCACTAGCAAGCCTTAAAGAGCAGTGCGAGCTCCAGCATGCTTGGCATGAAAACGTATCCCCTAACGCGGGGCAAACACTGCTTAAAGGTGTGAAGAGCTGAGTTCCCTCCAGCGCCAGAACACTCTGGCCAGGGTGCCTGCAGGGGGCGCGCTTTGAACATTGCTCCGAACAGTGCACTGGAGACCAGCATTCTTCAAGGCTTATTTGTCCGCGGTTCAGTCGCTCGGTTGGTTGTGCTGTGCAGGAGTCCACAACCACCAAGATCCCCGTGTTTTTAAGAAAGGTGGGGGTCGGGAAGCTGGCATCTATTTTTTGCTCTGTGGCTTTCGTCTCCCCAAACTTCAAAGCTCAACACATGGGGAGGGAATGGCTTTGATACCACACAGGAGTTCCCATAGGTCTTCATGGGAAACGTCAGTGTTCACTAAGATCAGTGGCTCTAAAGTACTGTCTCTGGGAACTGTTAGGACATAGCTCCTTATGATAGGTGAAACTACACATTAATGATTGCTGAGAAATGCATTAAAATCTGAACCGTGATAGGACTGTCCTGCAGTGTAGACTATGGCTAAACATCTTTGAAGAAGCAGCATATTGTGTGGGAAATAATAGCAGATTTAGAATTCAAAAGTCTCATTTGGAGTTGACAGGTGTGCTTTATAAGATATAGGCCACTAAATCTCTGTACTATTTTAAGACTCGTTTATCTCAGCTATAAATGGAGAGTGTAATAGTTACAGAAGATATGCAAAGCAGCAGTAGACTGGAAACACTCAACAGGCCAGTCGTTAGAATTTGCATGGTATTTATTGAGCTCTTCCCATGGGAGTATGGAGCGTCTTTGTCTTTTACAAGACCTAGCTCTTGCAAGATCAACTGGGCTTCTGAGAGTTTCCATCGGTTCCCAGGCCTTTTTCTTATTAATTACAGTCACTACGACGACCATACAGCTAGCTAAGATCATATAGCTGTTGATGTAATGTGTTAAGTGACCATCTCCATAACAACCAGGCTACTTGTTGATTTTGATAGATTTTGCTTACACTCTGAGGTGGGAAGGCAAGAGAAGTGCATCTCCTGCACTGCTAAAGACCAGTCTCATCCTGGGTTTATACAGTGCCTCTGCTCTGCTGGAACCCGAGGTGGCTTCAGGATACTTCTGACCAGTATCTACTTATCTAGCCCCACTCTTCTTTTATCCCCTGCCTATGTGAAAAGAGCCTTGATCTCCTTTTTCCTCAGATTTTCCCAATAATGAATTGCACCCATCTGGCATGGGCTCGCAAACAGATGCTCACACATGCTAAAGAAAACAGTCAAGAAATGGAGACAGGAGAGAAAAGAGCAGGGCTCCATTTATAGGAAGGAAGAGGAGATGAAAATAACACGAGACAAATAAGTACACAGCGAACAGCAAAAGGAAGAAGGTTGTCTGACTAGAACAAACCCCAGATGGTTTCTAAGAGGCTCCGCGGCTCCTAGAACATAGGTGTGGGATGTCTGTGGACATTTTAGAAACAGCCCACTTTTGGAAGTTGCACATTTCTTCATTGCTGCCTGCTGTGAGGTGGACCCAGCTGTCCTGCTGCTGTGAGATGCATCTCCACCTCTTGTTTACAAACAATGCCCGTCAGTACTGTGGGAATCTTCATCCTTGGAGTAATGCGTGAGGCTGACTTTGAAATATGGCATATTGTTTACTTTCTTGGCATTTGTGATGAATTTTAAATAAAAACTTTTACACAATTGAAAATACAAGCAAGTAATGTAATTGTGGGCCTAGAGTCCATAAATCTGAGGCATTTTCTACTTCATACTTCTTGAAAATTTCTTGAAAATGAGTTTTTCTAAAATGAGAAAACACTATTAAGGAAGTTGCGTCTGTTAATTTTTAAGGGAACATTCGAATTGGTTGAAAAGAATATTGTATCTATTTATATGTGACAGAAGAGGATAGAGCCATGGAAAGTCCTTGCTAAAAGCTTTTCTGTATCTAGCTATGCAACAAATTCATTCAAATATTTAAAATATTAGCCACTCTGAGAGACCAGAAGTCCCTTTAGAAAATTCTAAATGGTTAATTACTCCTTTGCTGAGAAAGATCCTAGTAGCCCAGAACAGTAAAACTATAGAAAACTGTACTTTAAAAAAGAATTGTCCTTATTACAGTTGCTTATAGCACATTCTAGAGTGTATTAGAAATACATAGAATGCTAGAAATATCTTCTAGAAATACTTCCTTTTGAGTTGCAGGCCTTCTCAGACAAGTTCATGTAATCTCATGCCACGCATCTACGACAGCAGTGACCTTATCATTTCATGAGTTAACCTTTAAAGTCACCTTTATTTTTCAGAGTACTTGGTCTTAGTCAGTTCCTTAAAGGTTCATTTATTAAGCTTTCCCCGATCATTTCAGTTTAAACTGTATTTATCCATCTACCTAGATTTACAGATGGACAAATCCAATGTGATTTTAGCCCTGGAAGCGTGTCCACCTTTAACAGCTTAATGCATTTTCACTAACTTGGTCTAGGATTGTACTTATGTACCCAATACTTGGGGAAATGGTGCATATCTTATCTGATGTCAGAATCACTACCACACTTTGCACTTATTTTTATTACATGCATACAAGTAAACTAAGTTATCTGTTACACTTACAGTATATATGTTTTCCTCATGACTTTAAAGAAAACCAAATGTGTCAATAGTTTTGTTTGCATTGTCAACCACTATATAATGAACTTAAAACTTTGAGTGACTAGTGAGAAGACAGACCCTCGACAGAGACTAACAGGGAGGGTCAGGTCTTGGGACAGATTGCCATCAGATAGATCCCCGTTCCAAGCCCCCAGCCAAGTTTCTTCCCAGACATTATCATGAGTAGAGCAGCATGGGTACAGTCTTTTAACATAGCCTGTGCAACATACTTACACTGTCTTCTGCTCATATCAAACATGGCTATGCTGCCTAAATTCCTAACACCCTGTTCCCAGTTTACTTCTAGTGAAATAGGCAAAATACTCCTTTACAAAGTTGTTCCGTCCATAGGAGATATTTTGGTTCTCCAGTAGACACGTGGTAAGTAGTCAATAGGTTGAGTCTAGGAATGCTGACCCTACACCAGTTTGATCTTAGTTTTCAGTACAGACACTACCACTTCAACCATCACACCAAGGCTTGTGTTGTCATGGCTGTTGTCTAACATCTACCCTAGATTTGGTAGAAATGTTTTGCCATTGTGTTGTGATTGGTTGAGTGCTTACTAGCTGACTTGGACATGATAGTATCCATATCCTCCCATGAGTCTCTTTTCTACTGGAATTTGGGGATAAACGTGACTGAGATTAACCTCTCCTACAAAGAGCTGGGAACTGGCTTTCACTACCTATCCTAAATGGTCCAGTTGGTCTGTTTGTCCTTTGGACCAGGCCACAGCTTGGTACCTATTTCTTAACCCTCTATTGCCCTCTAGTGACTGATTTCAGTACTGCCTCACCCAGGGTTTATCCTCCCACTGAAACCCTTGATTTTCTTAGTTAAGGGACTATGAAAGCAGTTAGCTAAATCATGGAGCAGAGTAGATTAAATTACATGCTGCATTCTAAACATATATCCATATATGAAATTATTAAGAATAGATATTGAAGACTCGTGACAATGAAGGAAATCACAATACTGAAGTTGTAAAATGTGCCATGACAAGAAGAGAGTTTAAACATTAGAAATCGTATTGATTATTACAGGTGCCAGGATTAAACATCTCTTTGTTAGGCAATTGGTTGCATGGAGGAAGTCACCAAAGGCATTAACGATCACTAAAAGGAACCTTGTATTATTTACAAAGACTGCATGCAAAAAGAGCACCATTTAAATTTGTTCTAGTGTAATGATAATCAGGGAAAGTTAAACATATGCTATGTCTTAGTTTCAATATGGAAAGTTTATAGACAAAGCAATTGATTTAAAATAAAAAATACAGTGAGTAATGAATAAAATGTTGATTTTTTCCATCCAAAGTTATTTTTAGTATTCATCATTAACCCAAGTACTGTTACCTCAAATTCAAACATAGTTCACATGAGGACACATTTACTACAATTAACGGGAGGGTGAGGTAATGCACTTCATGAGAAAGGAACTGTTTTCAAGACTCATAAATAGCAGGAATATTGAGAGAAAGCTTCAAGAAATAGGAAAGGCTCGACAAAGATCAACAAAATAAACCACTCTTCTACAGGATGTGGAGAACCTGACTTTAGAACAATTAAGATAGAAAATCTTAGATTTCCCTGCTTGGAAGTTCACAGTAAGATGCATAATCCACTGAACTTTGAACTTCCTGTCAAGGAAGGCAATAGTCCTGCGGAATGCTGAGCCACTGAGAACACACCCAGAGTACTAAATTCTACTCAAAGTGCCAGATTTTAAGAGCAGACTGACAAAAGGAAGCAGGAGATTAGGAGATCTAGCAAGCACAGACCATGATGCCTGGTAAAGTGACAGACAACTCCAGAGGATGGGTGCAATCCTTACGAGTGTGAAGAACTATAGTGGGAGGGGTGTGGTTCTACACATATTGATCTAAGAAAGGAGAGCCTGGGTGAACACAAAACTGAACCCATTATTGTTAACTACCTCAGATAGCCTGGAGTGAGGGGCTGGAACTTATTAGTGCCTGTTGTGCAACTTTGCACACCTACCTGAGCCTGGACTCCAGAAGCCACCTAAGAAGCCACAGCAAACCCATGCATGTCTGTAATCCCTACACTGCAGACAATGGACACAAGAGATTCTGTATGTAGCCAAGGATAGCCTTGAATTTGTGATCTTCCTGCCTCAACCTGATGAGTCTTGCACCACCATACCCAATTCTGAAATAATTGCTGTTGCTATATTGTTATGACTTGACTCTTAATTTAAAAGGTAAAGACATATAGACAGAGAAAGTAAGAAGCTAGAAACTTCTGCACAAGGAAAAGAAGAGATAAATCCATGTAACAGCAACAACATAGTTACTGTGTCTTATTAAACCTACTGCTAAACTATAATGCTATGTATGGAGAGAAGTTATATAATTTATGCAAATATACAATATTATAAGTATGTTGTTATTGTTATTGAGGCAAACAGAAATGAAGGTTATGTAAATTAGAAAAACTTGGGAGGGTTTTACATATTAAAAACACAAATCATTTCTCCATATAGATGTATATAGGAAGTGGTATAAAGCAGAACCTTTTATTTCATTATTTTTATTCTCTAACGTTCAGTGTTGATCGTGTGCAAAATTTGAGGTATGTAACTGTGGTCCTTTCCACCCATGTCCCAGTTCCCAAACAATGACTCAGAAGCTTACTATTTATTAAAAAATGTCCAGGCCGAGGATAACAGTTCTGTAGAGACCGGCGGCAGCAGCAGCAGCAGCAGCAGCAGCAGCAGCAGCTGGTCCAGAGGAAGGGCCATCAGCAGTAGAACCAAGCGGACAGGGTCCAGGCAGACCCGGCGCCCACGACCACTGGCCATCGCTGGCCAGCCAGGCTGCAAGCAGCAGCGGATTTACGGTGCCTTTCACCACACAGAAGCCACATCAGAACTCTGCCTCCCGCCAGTCAGTTACCAGGGCTCCATATTGGTTCTCGGTCGCCAGAGAAATCAGACTGAGGTACGCAAATATAACCCGAGACCAACATCGCGGGGGTCTAAGCCCGACGGGCGTTGGCCTGCACCCAGGCCCTGGGCTGATCGGGGGTCCACCGGGGTGCAAACCCGGCCAGGAGGTTTTTTTCCTCCCGGGCCGGCGCGCGCACCACCACCATTTTGCCTAAGGGAAGCCAGGGAGACCTAGCAGGCAAAACCAAACCGGCTAACAGGCATAGCCCGAGGCGGACATAGCAGGGGTCTCAGACGGTCAGGCCCTGGACTGCCCCCAGGCCCAGGACTGCTCTGTGGGCCATCTGTGTGCCAACCCAGCCAGGAGGTTGTTTATCGGGCCGTTTGCGTACCACCGCCATTTTGCCTACGGGAAGCCAGAGAGACCTAGCAGGCAAAACCAAACCAGCTAACAGGCATAGCCCGAGGCGGACATAGCAGGGGTCTCAGATGGTCAGGCCCTGGACTGCCCCCAGGCCCTGGGCTGCTCGTTGGGCCATCTGTGTGCTGACCCAGCCAGGAGGTTGTTAGCCCAGCAGACTCTCCCAGCACTCTCAGGGAACTCGCGCATGCCACCATCCTAGCCACCTGACACACCCAATTAACACCCACAGCTGAGGGGAGCTTTGCACCAACATTGGCCTGCCAGGCTTTTGCCTAGACTCAGGGCCTGAGCAGCTAGGCTAGCCTTGTATGCACCAACCCGGTTGGGAGTTCTGCTGCCCAGATCAGCCTGGGCGGCAGCACCACATATCCAAGTCCTGCAAGTGGCTAGCTGGGTTTCCGGGCGGCCAGCTGGGAGAAGTCAGTGTGCTCCAGTGAATCCAGCGGGCCCCAGCGGGAGCCTTCGGGTGCCTGCTTTGGGATCTGAACAGCCTGGGCAGCAGCACCCTGTCTACAAGCAGCGCAGGAGGTAAGCTGTGCACCAGAGGCCAACTGGGAAGGGGCAGCTTGCACTGGTGAGTCCAGCACTGACAAGAAAAACTAACACCAGTGAGAACTAGATGGCAAAAGGCAAACGCAGGAACGTCACTAACAGAAATCAAGGCAATATGGCAACATCTGAACCCAATTCTCCTCTACCAACATGTCCTGGATACCCCATCACACCAGTAAAACAAGATTTGGATTTAAAATCACTGGTCATGATGCTGGTACAGGAACACATGAAGGACACACTTAAAGAAATTCAGGAGAAAATGGATCAAAAGTTAGAAGCCCTTGCAAGGGAAACACAAAAATCATTGAAAGAAATCCAGGAGAATACAAAAGCCAACAAGGAGGAAATGCAAAAAACACTTAAAGAAATACAGGAGAACTTTGATCAACAGGCTGAGGTCATGAAAGACGAAACACAAAAATCTCTTAAAGAAATACAGGAGAACTTTGGTCAACAGGCTGAGCTCATGAAAGAGGAAACACAAAAATCTCTTAAAGAATTACAGGAAAACACAAACATGCAAGTGAAGGAGCTAAGCAAAACCATCCAGGATCTAAAATCAGAAGTAGAAACAACTAAGAAAACTCAAAGGGAGACAACTTTGGAGATAGAAAGCCTTGGGAAGAAATCAGGGGACAGAGATACAAATATCAACAACAGAATACAAGAGATAGAAGAAAGAATCTCAGATGCTGAAGATTCCATAGAAACCATGGACTCATCAGTTAAAGAAAATGCAAAATGCAAAAAGCTTGTAACCCAAAATATCCAGGAAATCCAGGACACAATGAGAAGACCAAACATAAGGATTATAGGCATAGATGAGAGTGAAGATTTACAACTTAAAGGGCCAGCAAACATCTTCAATAAAATTATGGAAGAAAACTTCCCTAACCTAAAGAGAGAGATGCCCATGAATATACAAGAAGCCTACAGAACTCCAAACAGACTGGACCAGAACAGAAATACTTCCCGTCACATAATAATCAAAACACCAAATGTTCTAAACAAAGAAAGAATACTAAAGGCAGTAAGAGAAAAAGGCCAAGTAACATATAAAGGAAGACCTATCAGAATCACAGCAGACTTTTCACCTGAGACTATGAAGGCTAGAAGGTCCTGGGCAGATCTCATGCAGACTCTAAGAGAACACAAATGCCAACCAAAACTACTATATCCAGCAAAACTCTCAATCACCATAGATGGAGAAACTAAGATATTTCATGACAAAACCAAGTTTACCCAATATCTATCCACAAACCCGGCCCTAAAAAGGATAATAGGAGGACAACACCAATACAAGGAGGGAAACTTCGCCCTGGAAAAAGCAAGATAGTAACCTTTCATCAAACCCAAAAGAAGTTAAGCATTCAAATTTAAAAAATAACGTCAAAAATGATAGGAAGTAACAATCACTATTCCTTAATATCTCTTAACATCAATGGACTTAATGCCCCAATAAAAAGACACAGACTAACTGAATGGATACGTAAACAGGACCCTACATTTTGCTGCTTACAGGAAACACACCTCAGGGTCAAAGACAAACACTACCTTAGAGTAAAAGGCTGGAAGACAATTTTACAAGCAAATGGTCTCAGGAAACAAGCTGGAGTAGCCATTTTAATATCAGATAAAATTGACTTTCAACCCAAAGTCATCAAAAGAGACCCTGAGGGACACTTCTTGCTGGTCAAAGGAAAAATACAAAAAGAAGAACTGTCAATCCTGAACATCTATGCCCCAAATGCAAGGGCACCCTCTTTCGTAAAAGAAACTTTATTAAAACTAAAAGCACACATTGCACCTAACACAATAATTGTGGGTGACTTCAACACTGCACTTTCCTCAATGGACCGATCAGGAAAAGAGAAACTAAACAGGGACACAATGAAACTAATTGAAGCTTTGGACCAATTAGATTTAACAGATATATATAGAACATTCTATCCTAAAACAAAAGAATATACCTTTTTCTCAGCACCTCATGGTACCTTCTCCAAAATCGACCATATAATTGGTCACAAGACAGACCTCAACAAATATAAGAAGATAGAACTAATCCCATGCCTCCTATCTGATCACTATGGAGTAAAAGTGGTCTTCAATAGCAACAGAAACAAAAGAAAACCCACATACACGTGGAAACTTAACAATACTCTACTCAATGATACCTTGGTCAAGGAAGAAATAAAGAAAGAAATTAAAGACTTTTTAGAACACAATGAAAATGAAAACACAACATACCCAAATCTATGGGACACAATGAAAGCAGTGCTAAGAGGAAAACTCATAGCCCTGAGTGCCTCCAAAAAGAAAATGGAGAGAGCATACATTACCAGCTTAATGACACACCTGAAAGCCCTAGAACAAAAAGAAGCTACTTCGCCCAGGAGGAGTAGAAGGCGGGAAATCATCAAACTCAGGGCCTAAATCAATCAAGTAGAAACAAAGAGAACCATACAAAAAATCAACAAAACCAGGAGCTGGTTCTTTGAGAAAATCAACAAGATAGATAAACCCTTAGCCAGACTGACCAAAGGGCACAGAGAAAGTATCCAAATTAACAAACTTAGAAATGAAAAGGGAGATATAACAACGGAAACTGAGGAAATCCAAAAAATCATCAGATCCTACTACAAGAGCCTGTACTCAACACAACTGGAGAATCTGGAGGAAATGGACAATTTCCTTGACAGATACCAGATACCAAAATTAAATCAGGACCAACTAGACCATCTAAACAGTCCCATAATGTCTAAAGAAATAGAAGGAGTCATAGAAAGTCTTCCAACCAAAAAAAGCACAGGACCAGATGGCTTCAGTGCAGAATTCTACCAGACCTTCAAAGAAGAGTTAACACCAATACTCTTCAAACTATTCCACAAAATAGAAACAGAAGGAACACTACCCAATTCCTTCTATGAAGCCACAATTACGCTGATACCAAAGCCACAAAAAGATCCAACAAAGAAAGAGAACTTCAGACCAATTTCCCTTATGAACATCGATGCAAAAATACTCAATAAAATTCTTGCCAACCGAATCCAAGAACACATCAAAACGATCATCCACCATGATCAAGTAGGCTTTATCCCGGGAATGCAGGGTTGGTTCAATATACGGAAATCCATCAATACAATCCACTACATAAACAAACTCAAAGAACAAAACCACATGGTCATTTCATTGGATGCTGAAAAAGCATTTGACAAAATTCAGCATCCCTTCATGCTTAAAGTCTTGGAGAGAACAGGAATTCAAGGCCCATACCTAAACATAGTAAAAGCAATATACAGCAAACCAGTAGCCAGCATCAAACTAAATGGAGAGAAACTTGAAGCAATCCCACTGAAATCAGGGACCAGACAAGGCTGCCCCCTTTCTCCTTATCTTTTCAATATTGTACTTGAGGTACTAGCTCGGGCAATTCGACAACATAAGGAGGTCAAAGGGATACAAATTGGAAAGGAAGAAGTCAAACTATCATTATTTGCAGACGACATGATCGTCTACCTAAGTGACCCAAAGAACTCCACTAGAGAGCTCCTACAGCTGATAAACAACTTCAGCAAAGTGGCAGGTTATAAAATCAACTCAAGCAAATCAGTGGCCTTCCTATACTCAAAGGATAAGCAGGCTGAGAAAGAAATTAGGGAAATGACCCCCTTCACAATAGCCTCAAACAGTATAAAGTATCTTGGGGTGACTCTTACCAAACATGTGAAAGATCTGTATGACAAGAACTTCAAGACTCTGAAGAAGGAAATGGAAGAAGACCTCAAAAAATGGGAAAACCTCCCATGCTCATGGATCGGTAGAATCAATATAGTTAAAATGGCCATTTTGCCTAAAGCACTATACAGATTCAATGCAATACCCATCAAAATCCCAACTCAATTCTTCACAGAGTTAGAAAGAGCAATTATCAAATTCATCTGGAACAACAAAAAACCCAGGATAGCTAAAACTATTCTCAGCAACAAAAGAAAATCTGGGGGAATCAGTATCCCTGACCTCAAGCAATACTACAGAGCAATAGTGTTAAAAACTGCATGGTATTGGTACAGTGACAGACAGGAGGATCAATGGAACAGGATTGAAGATCCAGAAATGAACCCACACACCTATGGCCACTTGATCCTCGACAAAGAGGCTGAAAACATCCAATGAAAAAAAGATAGCCTTTTCAACAAATGGTGCTGGTTCAACTGGAGGTCAGCATGCAGAAGAATGCGAATTGATCCATCCTTGTCTCCTTGTACTAAGCTCAAATCCAAATGGATCAAGGACCTCCACATAAAGCCAGACACTCTGAAGCTAATAGAAAAGAAACTGGGGAAGACCCTTGAGGACATCGGTACAGGGAGAAAGTTTCTGAACAGAACACCAATAGCGTATGCTCTAAGAGCAAGAATTGACAAATGGGACCTCATAAGGTTACAGAGTTTCTGTAAGGCAAAGTACACCATCAAGAGGACAGATCGGCAACCAACAAATTGGGAAAAGATCTTCACCAATCCTACATCAGATAGAGGGCTAATATCCAATATATATAAAGAACTCAAGAAGTTAGACTCCAGAAAACCAAACAACCCTATTAAAAATGGGGTACAGAGTTAAACAAAGAATTCTCACCTGAAGAACTTCGGATGGCGGAGAAGCATCTTAAAAAATGCTCAACTTCATTAGTCATTAGGGAAATGCAAATCAAAACAACCCTAAGATTTCATCTTACACCAGTCAGAATGGCTAAGATTAAAAATTCAGGAGACAGCAGGTGTTGGAGAGGGTGTGGAGAAAGAGGAACAGTCCTCCACTGCTGGTGGGGTTGCAAATTGGTACAACCACTCTGGAAATCAGTCTGGCGGTTCCTCCGAAAACTGGGCACCTCACTTCCAGAAGATCCTGCTATACCACTCCTGGGCATATACCCAGAAGACTCCCCACCATGTAATAAGGATACATGTTCTACTATGTTCATAGCAGCCCTATTTATAATTGCCAGATGTTGGAAAGAACCCAGGTATCCCTCAACAGAAGAGTGGATGCAAAAAATGTGGTATATCTACACAATGGAGTACTATTCAGCCATTAGAAACAACGAATTCATGAAATTCTTAGGCAAATGGATGAAGCTAGAGAATATCATACTCAGTGAAATAACCCAGACTCAAAAGGTGAATCATGGTATGCACTCACTAATAAGTGGATATTAACCTAGAAAACTGGAATACCCAAAACATAATCCACACATCAAATGAGGTACAAGAAGAAAGGAGGAGTGGCCCCTGGTTCTGGAAAGACTCAGAGAAACAGTATTCGGCAAAACCAGAACGGGGAAGTGGGAAGGGGTGGGTGGGAGGACAGGGGAAGAGGAGGGGGCTTACGGGACTTTCGGGGAGTGGGGGGGCTAGAAAAGGGGAAATCATTTGAAATGTAAATAAATTATATCGAATAAAAAAAATTAAAAAAAAAAAATGTCCAGGCCAAAGCTAGGCCGGATCCCATTAGCTCCTAACTTAAATACCCTGTTTATACTACTCTGTCTATCACGTGGCTAATTACCTCTCTTCTGTTTTCTATGTCTGACTTCCTCCCAGTCTGAGCAGAGTCTTCCCATACCTGACTCTTTCCTAGAGTTCCTCTCTGTCTCTGCCAAATGCCATACCTTTTTAGAACCCTTACCCCCTCCTCTTTTTATGCCCACCTTTTACTCCTGCCTTAATTTATTGATCACAAGATTTTTATTGACAGGTGATGCTTCCACACAATACACAAGAAATCTTATCTCTACAGAAGTGGTAATTCACTTTGGAAAACATGATATTTCAAAATCGTCAATAGTATCTTTGTCTTTTGATGCATTTATTTTTAGTGCTATATTAGTTTCCTTGATATAAAACCCTTTTCTGTCTACATCATTGTATTTATGCATGCAAATTTCAAGTAAAGCCAGGGTGGTGGCCACATTAGAAGACATGTTTGCTTTAATTGAGTAGGGCAAGTATAATCCCTGCTTTATCTAGTTCAAGGAAAACAAAGGAGACAGATAACAAAATGGAAAACAAGACTGTACAAAGGGTGAAAAGGGAAACTGGATTCCTTCTCACTGTCTTTCATTCAACCAGTGAACAGGGTTAAATGTGATTTACACTTTTATTTTAGCTTAATCATTCCAATAACTACAAAGCAAATTACTTTTATGCCAAGAGGGAAAAGTGATTCTAGGGGGAAATTTTTTTAAAGAATAGAAAAAGTATTTTATAAGAAATTGCTTTCCTAAATCACTCTGCCAGCAACTCTGAACCAATTGATATTTTTCAAGCCCCTGAGGGTTCCATCAACAACCAAAATGGTTGGTTAAAATTACAGACGAAGCTGTGTGGAAGTTATTTAAGGGAAGTGTTTTACCTTCCTTCAAAAAGAAGAAATGAGACAAAAAACAGACCAAGAGAAAGTACCCTGTCCATTTCTAAACAGAAATGATTCTATCTGTTTATATAAACAGATCTATAGAAACATAAAGGCACACGATCAACACTGAACATTAGAGAGTAAAAATAATGAAATAAAAGGTTCTGTTTTATACCACTTCCAATATACATTTATATGGAAAAATGATTTGTGTCATTAATATGTAAAACTCTCCCAAGTTTTTCTAATTTACATAACCTTCATTTCTGTTTGCCTCAATAACAATAACAACATATTTATATTATTGTATATTTGCATAAATTATATAAAGCATATAGCCTATATCAGCATGTTAATATTTCTAGGGTTTTCAAGGACAATTATGCCAGTTTTTCGTGATTGTTATGATGTCTCTTGATCCCTCAAAAACCTTCACCCTAATTTACATGTTTTGGAGTCAGTTCCACAGAATTCAGTGACAGAAACAGTATCATCAATTTCAATAGTAAAGGGTGAAGTACCTCTATTCTAACTTGTTCCCCTGTCAGAAATAAATGTTGAGGAGAAACTAAAGAAGAAATATGACATTATTTGTCTATTTGAACCCAGAAATGTTTGTTAATTTTTCTGTGTACTACTGTTCTCCGTGTTAACATGTAACTTCTAAAGCTAAAAATATTATGCTCAAATCCTGAATTAAAATGTAACCAAGATTTTATTAACATCATAATTTTAGGAAAGAGCAATTAAAATACCACTGATTCACATGAGAATTTGGGAGGGTGTTATGTAAATACTTGTAAATGTTAAAGCGAATTTGATGAACAAAATACTGGTTAACGTGCTTTAAAATATAATATTTGGGGTTATTTTTTTCTATAGAGAAAAAATGAAATGTATCTTTAATGAACAAATTTAGTTATATTGGTATGGTTAAAATAATTTGTACTGCTCTCAGTTTGCTACCACTTACATTAATAAATACCCTTGGCAGTCATAAAATTTACAACCTTATAGAAATGATGGTCCCCAGAAGGTCCTCTACCTGCCCCACCCACATCGTGCCCCTGAAAGAACACCATGGCAATCGCTTTAGCATGTTTCTAGGCCATGGACAACTTCTTTAATACAGAACATAATATAGAACATAATTTTGTTGGATTTGTTGGTTTCAACTTTTTTGTGTGTGAATAGATCTTTTTTGATGGCTAATTGATTCCCAAATCATGAAACCTTAGATACCTGCTTACTTGACAAGGAACTAAGAACTTAATCCAGGAGTTTATCTTTTCCATGCCACACCAAAACAATTCAACACCAGTCCACCATAGATTTTTTTTTCTTTAACTAACCACATCTTATCTCTCTTCTGCGTAAAACTTCATGATTTCTTTTATTTAATTTAGCATACAACCAAACACCAGGAACAAACAAATGTGCCGAACATCTTTCTACTATGGTCATAGATACTCACTTGTGAAAGCAGCTCTTGGATATCTTTGGTGATTTCCAGCTGTTGTATAAATATTTCCTCCTCCAAATGGAAATATTCTATCCTGAAGGGCGGAGGGAGACTGAAAAGGCTCAAGGATCCATGGAAACTTCCAAGGCTCAGAACACTCAGAAAGCCACAAGATTGTCAAGAATCTTTCCCAAGCTTTTACCAGCAGGAATAATTGCCTGGGCCGGAAGACCCTCCACAGTGTTCAAGCTGACTGCACACTATGCAGAGAACGCCTGTTTTCAGATTTAAAAGTTGCCAACCACTCTGGTGTGTCTCCCACCCCCCACCCGACAGTGGTGCATTTGCCTTTGAGAATCTAATGCTCATGAGATTAGTTCCAATAAGCTCACAGTTCATCAAGCTAGAGTTGGGTCAAATTGTTTCTTTTGTCTTTGTTAGTGCTTTGTCTGGAGTTTGTTCACAGCTAACTAGCAAAAGTCACACACACCAACACATCTTAGACCAAAGCACCACAAGGTTTAGACTGGGGACCACTAAGTTCTTCATAAATAAAATCCATTACCTTGGGGCTCAAAGTTGCTCTGCTGTTTTAAAAGTGTTGACAGTTAGCATCTGTCACCTGCTCCTCTTAGTTATGAAGGTATAATGAAGGTTTGGTAAGGGGACAGCTTCCCAGCTCACAGTGGAATGCTGAGATATAATGAACTGAGTGCCAACAAGGAAGAAAGTCATCCCAGCTGAGGCTACAGTGCAGGCAAGGGTTCTGAAATCAGAATAAATAAATTTATGAGCATGAGGAACTGTATCAAAGGGTCACAGCTTAGGACAGTTAAAAATCACTTAGACTCTAACTGATGTTAGAACAAACGTTATGGGTACTATTTAGCAATTTCAGAATAAATATGCTAATTTTTCATATTTTTGCCTCATTCAATTTTAAGAAAAAATCTCTGAAATACTTTCAGTACTACTTGATGCTAAAATAAAATGAAAAGCTAAACAGATCCCTCATTTCCTCTACTTGATGTAACTGAATAGCACCTAGTCAGCGATTGTACTCTACCTCGGATTCAAGACATGGGAGAAGCCTATAACAAGAAGTAACGCTTGAAATAAGCTATTATATCTCGGCATGGCTCCAGAACAGATTCAGATAAAGTCACAGGAGCCATACTGTTTTGAGTTTTCTTGAACTAGTTGGTCGGTGGGGCACTTAAGACTTGGGTTTGATAGCTTATGCTCTAAGATCAAGAATTGGCAAATGGGACCTCATAAAATTGCAAAGTTTATGTAGGGAAAAGGATATTGTCAAAAGGACAAAATGGCAACCAGCAAATTGGGAAAAGACCTTTACCAACCCTACATCCGACAGAGGGATAATATCCAAGAAATACAAAGAATTAAAGAAGTTAGACTCCAGAGAGCCAAATAGCCTTATTAAAAAATGGGGTATAGAGCTAAACAAAGAATTTTCACTGGAGGAATATCAAATGGCTGAGAAACACCTAAAGAAATGTTCAACATCCTTAGTCATCAGGGAAATGAAAATCAAAACAACCCTGAGATTTTACCTCACACCAGTCAGAATGGCTAAGTGAAAAAACTCAGGAAAAAACAGGTGCTGGCGAGGATGTGGAGAAAAAGCAACATTCCTCTACTGCTGGTGGGGTTGCAAGCTGATACAACCACTCTGGAAATCAGTCTGGCAGTTCCTCAGAAAACTGGGCATGATACTATCAGAGGACCCCTCTTTACCACTCTTGGGCATATACCCAGATTATTCCCCAGCATGTAATAAGAATACATGCTCCACTATGTTCATAGCAGCCCTATTTATAATAGCCAGAAGGTGGAAAGAACCCAGATGTCCCTCAACAGAGGAATGGATACAGAAAATGTGGTATATTTACACTAAAGAATACTACTCAGCAATTTAAAACAACGAATTCACGAAATTCTTAGGCAAGTGGGTGGAACTGGAGAATGTCATCCTGAGTGAGGTGACCCAATCACAAAAGAACACACGTGGTATGCACTCACCAATAAGCGGATATTAGCCCAGAAGCTTGGAATATCCAAGAAACAATTCACATATCAAATGATGCCCAAGAAGAAGGAAGGAGAGGTCCCTGGTCCTAGAAAGGCTCAGTGCAACAATGTAGGGGAATATTAGGACAGGGAAGTGGGAAGGGGTTGATTGGGGAACAGAAGGAGGGAAGAGGGATTATGGGACTTTCTGGGCGCGGGGGGAGGGGAGTGGACCTGGAAAGGGGAAATCATTTGAAATATAAATAAAGAATATATCAAATTTAAAAAAAGACTTGGGTTTGTAAAAGGTTGAGGCCATAATTTCAAAGGTCTTGTCTTCTGAAATGGTAATATTTTGTGTACACTGTAGATAATTATGATTTTAATAATAATAATAATTCTTCACTCAAGAATTATTGTTCTGGCTAAGGGAAGATCGGTGAGATATAAAAATGTAAGATAGACAATGTTAAAAACCCAAGTAAAGAAAACACATAAAAAGAAACTTCGTCAAAAAATGCTCAGAAACCAATTGAGAAGGAAACCAAATTTGATGGATTTGCTAAGATGGAGGCCACTGATGAATTGTAGAGTCAGTGACAACTACAGAAACTGTTAGAACAGCACAAAATGATGGTGGGAGGGTACAGAGGCGCATAAGGGTTAATGCATGCGTGTTTCACAAAGGTTGCTAGAGTTGAAAAGAGAGTACAGTCAGCATAGGAAAACAAGTTGCATTGAAGAAAAAGGTGCTTTGCAAATGGAATACCATCAGAATACAAGTAAGTCATTGGGTCCAACGGAGAGGAAAGTTTTGCTAATCCTGCAGAGTAGCAAAATTACCTGGAAGATGCTCCTTTTTAACTTTTGTGCATGTGTATGTGTGTATGGTATAGATGAATATTCACAAGTCAGGGCTCTGCTTTGAGTGTGTGTGTGTGTGTGTGTGTGTGTGTGTGTGTGTGTGTTATGCATGCATGTTCACATGGCAGGTTGGAGGCTGTAGAGAGTTGTTGGAAAAGATAGGATTTAGTGAAGAAGTAAGGGTTGGCCATGGCCGTGACCATGAAAGGAAGAGAATGAAAGGGCAGAGAGCAATGAAGTATTAAATTGGGGTAATACAGAAATCAGAACACAAGATGAGCTGGTTTCATTTGCAAGATAGGAGACAAGTTTAGCAGTCTGAGCTAGGAACTGAGGGGAATATAAGATTAAATATTTATCTAGGAAAGGACGGCAATGAAGACGGGAAACCCAACAGGAGTAGGCTAGCACTAAGAGGCTGCTGGAGGGGAGTAGCCATAGCTTTGACGTGAGATCAGTGAGTGCATCAGTCTACTTAGACTGAAGTACAATGAATCTTAACCCAGGTGATCTGTAAATCATAGAAATATGTTTCATTCTGGAGCCTGGATATGCCAGATTAAGGCACCATCAGAGCTAGCATCAGGTAAGTTTCAAAAATACTGCCTTTTCATTTGTCCTCTTATGGCAGAAAAGGGGGAAGGGTCTAGAAAGTTCTCCTTAACATCTTTTATAGGAGAACATTAATTCTATTAATGTAGTTCCTCTTTCACGAGTTAATCACAACTTAATGCTATCACATTGCTAATTAAGTTGCATGCAAATTTCCAGGCTACATTCAAACCAAAGCAATGAATGTGTATCATTTTAGGTTTTCCTCTGGGAATGGCTTTGCCGCTCCCTGGACAGAGACAGAATTGGAGTTAAAAAAAGAGTATGGCATACTGATAATGGGAAAAAAAAACCTGCTCATACATGGAGACTTAACAGGAAGACAAAAGGGATAGGAATGATGAAACAGATGGGTAGAATAGACAGATCAGTAGTCTCAATAGATTCAGATAAAAAAATATATCAGTGATTAGAAATGAAGTACTGCAAACTGCAATTTATGCCTTCAAAAACTAGTGATTTTTATTTTTTTCTTTTTTTAAAAATTTTATTCGATATATTTTTATTTACATTTCAAATGATTTCCCCTTTTCTGGTCCCCCACTCCCCGAAAGTCACATAAGCCCCCTTCCATCCCCCTGTTCTCCCACCCACCCCTTCCCACTTCCCTGTTCTGGTTTTGTCTTATACTGCTACACTGAGTCTTTCCAGAACTAGGGGCCACTCCTCCGTTCTTCTTGTACCTCATTTGATGTGTGGATTATGTTTTGGGTATTCCAGTTTTCCAGGCTAATATCTGGACTGGTGATTTTTAAGTCCTCCAGATCATAACCATGGGAGAACATAGCTCAAAAGAGAAGACTCTGGGGAAAAGGAGAAGTCAAGTATCGAAGAGTTCAAGGCATTAGACGGACTCTCATTGTGAATAATGAAATGGATTGAGTAACGTTTGACTGCAAGCCAAGAGCCAAGCGAAAGTATAAACTCTCCAATCTGATCACATGATGCTCAAAGTTGTGTGTATAGAAAAAAGGAAAGGAAAATTATTTTCAAGCAATAATAAGATGCAGGGGTAGTGGCAAACCTATTTCCACATTCAGTGCATGAAATGTGTGGAACAGAACCATGGCTTAAACGCCACAGGATAGAGCCACTTCCACCATCCAGCAAAACACAGGCCTGTTAAAATACTATTATATTTTTATTAATTCAAGACAAGGCCAAGTTTGCTCCTAGCTAAGTGAAAGCTCCAGAGATTACAATATTCCAGCGCAGTAGAGATGAAAACAGAAAGAGAAATGGTAGAAGCCAACAGGAATCGTGGGTTACACAGGAGCTTGGTTTATCTGCTGTGAGTGTTTTGCACATGGTAAAGTGCAAGGTGGTGTTGGAGTCGAGCCAGGAAGAGATGCAGACCCCAGGATGCTGGACCCTAGTGCAGCAAGAACCATGCCTGAGAAAAGTCTGGGAAAACAGGTGTCTTTAGGAAATGAGACTTATTTGGCACATCCTGAGAGGATATGAATATGAGTAAGATGTATGGGCCTCAAGGGTTAAGAGGACTTACGCAAACATGGGGACATGGCATGAGTGTGAATTCCCAGAATCTTCATAGAAGTCTAGGCATTGCCAGGTCCACCTGTAACCCCAGCACTATGGGAGGAAAGCACAGAAGGTTTGCAGAGGTTTGGCAGCTGCCATCCTAACTTCAGGTTCATCAAGAGACCCATTCTTGATTCATGATCACTTGTGCCAGTATAGACATGAATGTGTATACAATATACACATGAACAAAACTTAACAAATAAAATTAGAATAAAAACTTTGAAAAATTAAAAACAGAAGCTTCTTAATGTTCAGTCATTTCTGGCTGGAGTTTGAGTGCTGATTCGTTAATTAGTTAGAAATAGATCTGTTCTTGAAATCTTATTAGCAACCACTTGGAGTCGAAACTGACTCCGTTTCTGAAACACTTATTTAGGGGGTGGTTTGTGAGTTGGGTCCCATCTATGTTGTCCTCTTGGTTCCATACATGTTGATATCTTGTTCTTGAGAGATCTGTGGTTTCACACACTGTAACTTCTAGAGAATTTCCTGCCTCCTGTATTGCTTTTCACTCCTTCCTTTGCTAATAACATTGAAGTTTAGCGTGATTATGATGGATGTGGAACTCTGGGTGAACCAATTTTCTGGCCCAAGTGTGAATGCTAATTAGTTAAAATATGTCTATTCTCAAATTCTGCTTAGCAACAACAGTGAGAATGAAAACGAGGCAATTGCCAATTGTCTAAGTAATATCAAAATGTTCTCCTGGCTGAGCTATTTTCCCACTACTGCCCTGCCTCCTTCCTCTTCTAATGGATTCTGTTTGTAGCCATTGCTCCTGAACAACTCTGTCAAAAGGCAGAGTGACCTAAGATTATACATGGCACAGTTTGTTGGAACTTTGCAACAGAAGTATAGTCCTGGGTGACAGCAAGACCAGTCGGATCCTCAGAGTTTGGATCAAAGATGATTTCATTCAACCCACTTTATCTTGGTTTTCAGATTATTGGAATACATTCCTCACACCAGGATCCATGTGAAGGTCCAATTACCATGCCTACAATTGCTCTGTTTTAAGCATGCTTGAAAAATACGCAATAAAGCCAGAATAGAATAGAGTTACTCTAAACCATTCAAAGGGCCACAATTCAGTTTGGTTGCCGCCATGCAAGCTGAAGGCACCAGCCACACTTTAGAAATGTCATTAGCATATAGCAGTTACAAGTGTAGCACATTTCATCGCAGCATTTCTTCATATGCCTGTAATGTACTTGGGACACATCCACTCACCTTACTGCACCTACCCTTCACTCATCCTATCCTGCAGTACCTCCAGCAGCCCCGGCTTTTCTTTCCTGCCTTTATTTCTCTTTCTTTTTCATAGGCTCTACATATTAGCAAAAACATGTGATGCCTACCTTTCTGAGTCTGTGTTATTTCGCTTAACTCAATGACCTCTAATTCTATCCATTTTTAAGATCCAGTGGGGTGTGTGTGTGTGTGTGTGTGTGTGTGTGTGTGTGTGTGTGTGTGTTATGTAGGGAGGCTATGTTTTATATTTTCTGGTCCACATGAGCGCATAGGCTATCACCATAATTATTTAGCTATTTTATCAGTGTCATGATATACATGAGTATGCATCTGTCTCTATAGTAAACTGACTGATACTTTGGGGGTATATATCCAGACGTAAGATGAAAAAAAAACACACCTAGTTTTATTTTTTGTTGTTGTTTTGTTTTTTGAAGAACCTCCATGCTACTGTCTCTATATGACAGATTAATTTACACCTTCACACATAGTAAATGTGTCCCTTTTACACATAGTGAAAACGTCCCTTTTCCCTTTATCCTCAGAAGTATGTGATGTTTGTTTGTTTGGTGAAAGCCTTTATGACTGGAATGAGGTAAAACTGGTAGCTTTGATTGGCAGCTCCCTGGTGGATCTTCAGCTCCAGTCTCAGTTGTTGGTTTATTGTGAGTTAGCACCATTCTTGCCGGATTAAGACCAATATTTTAATTCCCCTTCTTTTACAGCTCAGTTTGTTTCAAATAAGAAGGCAAAACTGCATTTTAATATCTTTCAGGTGAAGACACTCCTCACATTTCAGCCCTATTTTAATTTGCATTTATGTGTCAGTTAATGCTTTTTCTTACAAACATTCCCATACTCTCTGAGTGATACTTTGCTTGCATATGTAAAGATTCCTCAGAGGAGAAATATTTTGCTTCTCCTTACTTTAAAATAACTCCAAAAGTTGTTTTTTATTATAACTAGGTAAACAGTAGTTTCTCTAGGAAATGTATTGAAAGAAACACCAGTGATCTCACACATGAAACTTGGCACATGATGAGCATTCTGCTTTTCCTTGAGTGTCTTACCTGTCCTTGAGGCTGCACTTTGGCGCCCTTTTGTCAGATGGCCTTCCTCTCCATTGCCTTTCATTTGCTTTGATTATCTCATTGTTAATTCCTTTTCCCTGTTACTTGCTTTTGGTTAAAGCACAGAGCAAACTTGTTTTAAAGAAGAGGGAAAATGCAGTTCTATTTAAAATTGTTTAAAATGATAAATGCTGAACTGTCCACTTACATGTATTTACTTTATTGGCTTTATTTGCTGGCTATTTCTCCACAGTTAGTAGAATCAGAAACATATGTGAACTGTGCTGGAAAATAATGATAAAAAGCAGTACTTCATTGTTGATACTATTATATGACTTTTTACTTTTCAATTTCCATAGTTTATGGGCTAGTATTTGGGTTTTAGGCACTGAAATGAAAATGGAGATCTTTCACAGATGCCTTGGTAGCCAGTATCATAAGGCAAACAAATTCATACATGATTAATTATTAATACACAAGTTTAATACACAATTAGTGCACAAGTTTTTACATGGTATAGAATGCTACTTTTTATTATAACCATTGCATTCCTTCTCTGAATGAATGATAATAAGTTATAAGCAAAAATAAATGTTTAGGAAGTTTAGAATTAATGTAGATATTTGAGTAAATATTTTAACTTCCAAAGTTTCATAAGAACAAATAGCTTTGAATAAAAGAATTTATAATCTATATCTTGAATACATATGGAAATACTTAGGTAAGCATACATTACAGATGAAAATACACTTAAATATGAAATATATAAAATAGCAATCTTAAAGGAGAAATTTTAAAAGAATGACAAATATGAACATTGTTTTTAATCTTTAGGTTTTCTGCTTTGTGTCCACCTTGATGTGAGTATATCCAGCTAGTTTACTAACCAAATACCTGTCACAGAGACTAGACAGAATGATGATCTCAAAGCCAAGGCAACTAAAGTATAGTGTGCTCTGAAGAAACAAAAATTAAAAGTATCTCACAGGCTCCTTTCCTAGGTTATTGACAAGAATTGGTCCTTAGTCATAAGTTCCTTGCAATAGGTACTAACAATTTACAGTAGGTACATTCTCCCGACTTTGACATACATTCAGATGCTTCTCTTACTTAATTGCTTTTTTTGAGGTTTAATTCTTACAGGGAACAGCTTTTGTTTCTTTTGGAGTCTATGGTGCTGCTATTCCCATATATCTCAGATATCAGCCTAGCTGCTATAGGGAACCTGTCTTCATTTTAGAAGTTCCTCTAAGTGACCAGACATTGCCAAAAGAGAGGGATAGGAATCTGGCTTCTGGCGTTCCGCTTTTGGCTTCAACTCGTTTGTCCCTTATCACTGAACCTCAGTGCCCTGTGTGGCACTAAAAATAGGCTGAAGTGTCTAATCGTTGCTTTTGTGAAGAAACCCAAGGCTACAGGCATCACTTTACTCACATCCTGTCATTTCATATATTTTGGTTCTTCAACTTTTTAGTGCATGTATACCTTCCTTCCTATAAATTAATATTCAAAAGATCTTCATGACTACAGAGTTAATTTGGCAACATATTGTCAGCAAGTACCCAGTTGGCTAGTTTTACTCAGGTGATACGACTTTCCATCCATGTCTCCAATTCTGCCCTTAGATTCTATCTGCAGTGGCTGTCCATATCCCACAGCCTTGTTCACAATGGTCTCATTTACCACTCTTCACTTCCTATCTCACATAGACATCTCAGCTTCAATATTTCCTCAAATAACATTACTTTGAACTTTCTTGACCAACAAACATTCAAGTTCCCATACAGCCCTGTCATCAACACTGTTTAAGTACTTAATGTACTAAACTAGCTGGATATTTGTCTCTTCCTATATTGTTTGCTTGTAGCTTCCTTGAGAGATAGAGTTGTCTCTTGTTCATCTATGTTTTAAGGACACTTTATTGAGAAGAGAGGGAGGAATGGAGAGAGGGAGAGAAGAAGGTTGGAAGGAAAAGTAAGGAGGGATGGGAAGGGTTAATTATAAAACTAAAGGTGACTGAAATATGATGGGCCCTTGCTTCAGCCTTTAAAGAGAAAAATTAATATATTTTGTGGTATGCCATCATAGTATAAAGGGCATAGACATACATTTGAATGTTCGTCTTTTTAAATTTAATTTAATTATTTTACTTATTCATTTTATATCCTCCTCACTGCCCCCTTCTTCGTCACCTCTCCCACAATCCTTCCTCCATTCCCCCTTCCCTTCTTATCTGAGCAGATAGGAGACCCCTGGGTATTCCCCCAGCCCTGGCACATCAAGTCTCTGCAAGGCTAGGCACTTTCTCTCCCGCTGGCAATGCAGCCTAGTTAGAGGCTCATATCCCATGTACAGGCAACAGCTTTTGGGTTAGTCCCTGTTCCAATTGTTCAGGACCCACATGAAGACCAAGCTACATATCTGCTACATATGTGCAGAGAGGCCTAGGTCCATCTTATGAATGTTCTTTGGTTGGTAGTTCAGACTCTGAGAACCCCAATGGGCCAGGTTTCTTGACTCTGTTGGTCTTCCTGTGGAGTTCTTATCCCTTTCAGTGCATGCAATCCCTCCTCCTATTCTTCCATAAGAGTCCCCAAGCTCCAACCACTATTTGGCTGTGGGTGTCTGTATCAGTCTAATTCACTGCTAGATGGCGCCTCTCAGAGGACATCTTGCTTTTCTCTGCAAGCATAGCAGAGTATCATTAATGTTATGGATTGGTGCTTGTCCATAGGATGGGTCTTAGGCTGGATCAATTATCCGTTGGCCATTACCTCAGTCTCTGCTCTATCACTTGTACCTGCATTTCTTGTAGATAGGATACATTTTGGGTTGAACATTTCATGGTGAGTTAGTGTCACTATTTCTCCACTGGGGTTCCTGTCTGGGTACATGCGGTAGACTCTTCAGGTTCCATGTCCCCAATGTAGTGAGTCACCCTCACTGATTCTTGGGTGCCCCCTTTATCCCACAACTGACTGGACTTTCATATAAATGAAAACAAATAAATGCAAATTTTCTTTGTTACAAACTAGTCCGTGCTAATGTTCTTGTCTGACTTCCTTTTTATAAAAATTGCATAACACATTGATCTTTAAATTTAAGATGCAATCAGTCTAAGAATGCAGTATTTCATAATTTACTGATTATAAGATGCCATTAGTAGTACAGTACCCAATATGTTAAATAGAATCACATTAAATACATAAATAATTGTTTTACAATTTGAATGAACTTATGAAATGCTTACAAAACAACTGTTTCATATTGTTTTTCATTTTCTAAGCAACCCCAGCTAATAAAATCCACAATTATCACACTATATACAAGGAAACTAAACTACTCAACAGTCAAGTTGATCAACCCCACAAATGATCACTGACACTAAAATCCTTAACTACACAATCTTGCACTAGAGAATATGATCCTACAGATTTTTTACTTGGTGACCCAAGTGTTCTATAACTTATTCCATAGCCACTACCCATGGGCAGCAATAAACATAGAAAATGTAGTTACTGTAATGATGAAACTGGTTTTAATTAATATTACATTTGGTATAAATGGATGCTTGTAGTTAGGGGCTATTTTGAACTTTCAGCTATGCTTGATTTGATAGCTAGCCCTGGATTCTACCACCTCTTCTATTTACCAAATGGGATTTTGGAAAGATACTGTCATGATTGATTGTCAATTTGACAATCTAGAATTATCTTAGAGACTGGGACGTTGGCATTCTTGTGAGGAATTATCTTGGTTGTATTGTCACTGAGTGCCATTCTCTGACTGGGATCCTGGGCTGTATAATGTGGAGGTAAGGAAGCTGCACAGTGTCCTGTGTTCATCCTCCACTAATCTCTAATTGTGAATGCCGTGTGACCAGCTGCATCAAGTTCCTGATACCTGGCTTCTCCACCATGATGGATAAACCATAATACAAAATAAATTCTCTCTCCATTAAATAGGTTTTATTGGGTTTTTTTTTTGTCACATCAGCAAGAAACCCCAACATACTCCTGACAAACTGTGAGCTCCTCAGCTAGCTAAATGATGTCCTCTTTTTATTTATGAAAGGTCTTAAGTGAAATCAACTTTCTCATTTATTCTTTCATATAGTGACAAGGAGAACTCAATGATAATACAAGACTGTGCAACAAAGTCGCACACAACTTTCATTCTTTTCCATAATTTTGGCCCTTTTTTTCTTTACATTGAACAGTTTCCTTTGGCATAATGATTAATAATTAACTTACAAGCTTCTATGTTATTCTTTATTTCCTAATAATTTAAGAAATAGCAGTGTTACTCTCTGTTTTTTGAAGCACTTTACAAAGAACTTCTAGTATTGAAATAATAGTCAACATTAGTCAATATTCTGTAAGGAAACAGGACTGGTAGGAGAGAGAGAGAGTAATTTAAGGAATAACCTTATAGAATTGTGGATTCACAAAGCCACTATCCTTAGGGTAACTGGCACCTGAAGGTATGGAGCCACAGGAAGGAAGGGTTGATGTGGCAGTGTAAGTCAAATGGTGTTCTGCTGAAAGAACTCTATTTTCAAGAAAGATGTACTTTATTCTATCAAGTATTTGGACTAATTCCATGAGACCCAACTATATTGCAGTGGGTGATCTGATTATGCATAATCAACTGAATTAAGTCTTAAGCTCACCTAAAATTTCTTTTAGAAATTATCTAGAATTCTGTTGAATAAAATGTCTGCGTACTTTGGCTTAGGTGAGTTGACATGGTTTATTCCACAGTTTTCTATGCAGAGCAAATTGCATTCTTCCATGGAGCACACTGGAAGGAAATTTGGTTAAAGAAAATTGCTCTACATGATCAAAAGGGATTCCATCACTAGATAGAGTTCTATAATTTAATTTTATATTACAAAATTTCATGCTATCCTAAAACTTTTTGATTCCATAATGTCTTGTTTTCTAAAAGGGATGAATATACATCTAAAAGCTGTTAAGTTTGTCTTTAATCTAGTGAGACTATAACAGAGATTGATGAACACTAAATGTACTATTGTTTGCATCAAGTACCTATAAAACATGACTATACATTTGGTGAAGTGGGAGAGAACAGAAACAGACTAGATGGGACAATACTGTACTGTTTAGGCCATAATTAAACCCAAAACAATAGCTCATCACAACAGAATAGCTGAAATATTTGATAGTTACTCTCCTATTTACATTTTTAAAATGAAAATTAAGTGTAGAATTACATTTCTTCCTTGATTACAAACTCTCACCAATTAACACCCTTTCAAGTTGATTTGGGTTAGTTTACAGTTTCACACCCAGAACAGCAACTTGCTGCTTCTCCAATGTCTAAAGGGATGAAGTTTAATCAATGAGATTGTTGCTTTGGGAAAAGAATTACAGACAACTATTTCATGGGTTTCTTAAATGGTCTCACATGTCGTCAATACGGTACTTTCCTCACAGTGATGTTGATGAATCCTAAGAGGAGACTGTGCTGTGTGCTGTGTGCTGAGTGCTGTGTGCTGTGTGCTGTGTGCTGTGTGCTGTGTGCTGTGTGCTGTGTGCTGCCCAGACATGCCGCCTATTGTTTGAATTGTTCTTAGGACATATTGCCATTGGCACTCCTCGGTATAGGCCCACTTGTGTAAACCCACGCTCCATTCTTTGCTGCTTACTCAACAGGCTGTCCGCATGTGGATGCTCTGAAATAGGAAACATGTAGGATTTGGGTTAGAACCTGCTTGCTGCAGCCTTTGCTCCAGTAATCTGTGAAAGAGAAAGCTCAACACTAGTGCATCTAGTATCTAAGAAGCAACGTTACCATGTGTTGGGAGATCATTCCTTTAGCTTCCTGTTTTCCCTTGAGCTATGGGAGCAAGGCTTTTCATAACAGCTTGTGTAATTAGCTTGGTTGAATCTGGAGCTCTGAGCCTCTTGGTTAAAATTTATATCTCTAGCCATTTAAGCAGATTCTGTAGTTTGGGGCAAGTAACTCAGAATACCCATCATTCCTTCTCCATGGGCATTTAACTGAGAATTTAAAAAAAGAGGATGTAGATTAAAAAAACCTTACCAGTGTTCTCTGCTTGAAATGACCTGCTGTCTTAAGCCCTCTTCTTTCCACTCCTCAGGAAGTAGTGAAATGGGCAACGGTCAGCACAGTGGCTGCAAAGCTCTGTGCCAACACTTCTCTCTTGTGGCTTCCTGCAAACATTGTTACGTTCTAAGATTACCCAAAGGTTGAAGTTTCTATTAATTTTTTATCCTTTTTTTTTTCTGGGGCAACAGGAGTGGAGTCTTGTGTAGCTTAAGCTACTCTTAAACTCATTATACAACAGAAGCTGATATTGAACTCCTGATCTTCCTGATTCTATCATCCAAGTCTTGAGATTACAGGTGTATGTCACCACACCTGGGTGAGGTGTCTAATTTTTATTTCTACATTTTGGTTTTTGAATCATGAACACTGAAAATTCTCTCTCTCCCTTCCTCCCCCTCTCTCTTTCTGACTCTCATTTCTGTCTGTCTGTCTCTCTCTCTCTCTCCATCACTCCCCCCTGTGTGTATGTGTATGTGTTATGTGTTTCAGAAAACTTTAAACAGTATCTCTTTTTGTTTGAACATAAATACGCCCCACACAATAATGACATAGCCCAGTTTTCCCATGTAGTTTACCAAGGCTTACTGTTCTGGTGTATTGTTATTACTGGAAAATATTCCCCTTGGAGCTTTCTAGAGCTTATTCGTCTTCCACATCAAATATGAATGTGACATTTGATGATTTGCTGCACTGCTGTTTAAAGCTTTAAAGATACATTTTTGCTGAACAATATGATACTATATGTAAAATTATTGCCAGACTGACTTCCTCGTAGTATCCAATCCCAGCAGACAACACTCACCGCTATTTCCCATGGACTTTAATCCCTACTTCAGTACTAAGTGTGTGCCACAGTTCTTCAGTCCGCCTTTAGAGAGACACAGGTTTCTGCATCCTTTATGGTTGTTTTTTTTCTCTCTTTAATTTCATGATGGCTGGATGCATGGAAAGGGAAGAAGAGACCCTTTGTCCTTGCCTTCCACCTTGCTTGAAACAGAGCTCTCTTTTCTTCTTGTCATTGTATACATCGAGCTAGCAGGCCAGTAACTCATGGGAAGTCTCCAGCTCCAGCCTTCTACATCACAGTAGAAAGGCTGGGATCACAGCTGCATGCCAGCACATTCAACATTGCATGGTTCTGGAGATCCAAGCTCATGTGCCCACACTTGACAGCCTGCAGTGTGTCAGTCAATCTATTGAACCATTTCTTCTCCCCAGTCCCACTCTTTGTATGAAGAGTTCTTATTTTAGAAAAATTCAGTTTAGCTTTTAGCTTTCCATTGCTGGTGAAAGCTTCTTCTATTAGCACATTGGAGCCAAAAGTCTCCCAGGATCCCCTTCTCCCAGGCTCCTTACACATGTTGTTAATTTTATTTTATTTTTCTAATGATGTTAGTCCTTTAGCTTTTCAGCAATAGTCATTCTGATGTTTTTCTGCAAACCTGGTATGGATTCACACTATGTGGGATAGTACAAAGTAATCCTAGATAGTATTTCATTTACACAGTGTGTTATATTGATTAAGCAATCTCATCTGTACCTAATAGCAACCAAATGTTTTCCAGAGAACATTTTATGATCATTAAGATCATGCCAACATGACTTTTCTATGAAAGCGTCCATATTCATGGAGGCGTCTTTGTCCTTAGACCCAGGTAATCACTGTGACCACTGAACCGGTAGCTTTACTTTTTCTATCTCTATATAAAGGTTTATCCCAGGATGAGTGGTACTCCTCTGAGGAGAAGAGGAGGGTGTAATGGGGGGAGGGATTTGTAAGGGTGGGACTGGGAGGAAATGAGGGAGGGAGCTGTGGTCAGGATATTTATAAAGGGAAAGTCAAGGAACTAGGCAATAAGGCCTAAGCCTCAGCAGTGTACTCCGTCTGCAAACCAGGACTCCTCTGTTTAATTGAACAGTGTGAATAATTATCCCTGGATTAGTACATTATAGTTAACACCAACAGTTTCATTCACATTAAGGCATGGAAGGTTTAATTAATTGTTAAGAACTCCTAGTCTCTGTATGTCCTGAGAAGCTTACCCAAAGTTCTGCCTGGAACTTCCTTCTGTTTGATCTATTTAAAGTTAGTTTCAACACCTGTCAATCCAGCAGTCTCAGGAGATTTGTGCTCATTGCTTAAGGGTCTCAGTCCCATCAGCTCTACTACAGTTGGGTCCTTGATCTCAGTTGAACCCCATGTTCTGCTCCAAACCAGACATCCCTCAGCTTCAGTACAGCTCATAGAGGGGGAAACGGTTCTTCTTTTATTTTTAAACTATTCATAAAACTAGGACCAACTATTGAATAATTTTAAGGGAGAAATAGAGGTTTTTATTCAACGTAGACTTGAGTTATGAAAAACACACACACACACACTATTTTCACTTTTTGAAATATGTATTTTCATTCCACCACAGAGCCCAGGATGAATTCTCTATTGGAATGGTCACATCCATCTCCTAATGACTGAAAGAATACTATTGCCTAATATTATCATTTAGGATTTAGGTGGAGATTTGTATAATTTAAATAAAGAATGGATGGCCCATTGCCATTGATTGACAAATTTGTTCTAAAACTTCTCATCATAGACTAATTCAGAGATATTTGGGCACCAGCTCTAGCCCAGGGACCCATGTCATCTGATGACCTTAAATCACATGTGCTTGCAGAGTTTTACCTGCTGGCTTTCATCAGAATAAACGTGAGTATAGGAAATAAGACCTTTTATGGAATATAACCACAGTCTACAAAGCAAGGATTAGGCGTGAGAAGAATAGTGTCACTTACTGTTTTGAAACTATTAATGCCAACGCTGGCTGATAGTAACTAGATTTTTCTTGTTATCTATTGTTTCTGTTTAAGCTTATGTGGAAAACTCTCTCTCTCTCTCTCTCTCTCTCTCTCTCTCTCTCTCTCTCTCTCTCTCTCTCTCCCTCTCCCTCTCTGTCTCCCTCTCCCTCTCCCTCTCCCTCATACACACACACACACACACACACACACACACACACACACACAGCATCTTAAAGTCTTATGAATAACTATGAGGTAATACCAGAAAACAAGCAACAGGCTAGAAAGTATGTTAAGACTGCCAAAATTCTAATAACCCTGATGAACCTGTAATTGCCTGATATTGTACTTCCAGTGTTCTAATATAGTAACTCTTTTAACACTCATTGTAACTCAGTGAGAATGTGCTATCCCATTTTCTGAAAATGAGAAAAATACACAAACAAAGTGAAATTTCCATTTGTGTTCTCAGGTACATAATTTGATAGGCTGATCATTTCAAAGTAAAATAAACCAACTCCCTCCCATAAAAAAGATGTGGACCAGAATTTCAGAATTACTGGTAACCATAAATCAGTCACACTGAATACTGCAATGATATATTGGCAAATAATCATAGGAAACACATAATTTACAGTTAGTAGCTCAGATCATTTGTTATCCTAGTATTCAGTGCTATGATTAAAATAGAAGAACCACATTTGAACATTTGAAAAACAATTTTAGTTCTCATTCTTTTATGAACATTTTAAATTGTATTAATATCAATTATAATTAAGCTCCTTTTAGGAAATCCCTCTCTTAGAATCTAACTGCAAGACACATCTGACAGGACTGGACTCTGTAGGATTGTCAAAGTTAGTTGGAATGGACAGTACTGGAATTACACCACAAATGTTCAAAGGAGGAGGCCAGCAAGGTGCAGGAGACACCAGTGTAGCCAGACAAAAGGACATGCACTGCATGACCACCAACAGGTGCTTCTGAGATAGACACCTCTTCCCAGTTAAGGCTATTTTCCCAGAGCTATGCATGCGGTGCTTGTAGGATAGCTTGGAAACCTATCTCAGGCTTCTCATAACATCACCATATTGTTCCATAATGTCTGCTGAAATATGCCTATAATGGCAAGTCTTCCCAAAAATGAAGCACAGGTTGGGTATCTACCAATCACGCCAAAATCCTGGTTTCTAACAGATATGCTCACTTTTCCACTCATCATCTAGGAAATGGGTTATTATTCTCTGAGAGCCATCTATGAATACGAGAGAGAGAGAGAGAGAGAGAGAGAGAGAGAGAGAGAGAGAGAGAGAGAGAGAGAGAGAATTTCCCAGAAACAAGAGTCTTTGGAGTGTGTGTTTGTGTGTGTGTGTGTGTGTGTGTGTGTGTGTGTGTGTGTGTATGTGTGTGTGTTTGGTGTGTGTGAAACAATAATGAATTTTTAAAAAATATCCCTAATTTGACAGAAATCAAGTAGCAGGTAGTGGGAAGGGTTTGAGAGAGGAAAAGAAAGAGTGAAATGATCTAGTTAGATTTTAATATAAAAATAAACAACAAAGTGGTTAAGTGTTTGCATCTAACAGACTCAGTTATTGTCACTGTTAGAATTTAGAAAACACACGAATAAAAGGGCAAAAGGCTCAGGTACTTTAAAGCCTACATCTTCGAATTTTAAAGAAACCTAATACTTGTTAATGGGTATATTTTATCCTAGTGTATCTATGCCAACCATCCCAGCCATAAGCTCTAGTTACAGCAATTAATGTGAATTTACTCAACGATGCTCTTCATGATGAGCGGAAACTGCTTCATCCTAGAACTATAAACAGCCTTTGAATGTAATAAGCTGAAAGTAAAGAAAAGCAGCTGGGATGGTGAATAAACAATTGTGTTATTTGCTCTGCTCTCTGTAAGTTACAAACATGTCCCCTAATTTAGATACATAGTATATCTCAATATTTCCTATCTTCATGGTGTGTTATACTTCACCAACACCATCACCAAAACTACAGTACCCATAATGTTTCAGGGCTTGAGAAGTGCAGTTTCTATTAAATTAAATTTGTATTTTCTTCCTTTTTTTCTGGAAACTGCCAACTTGAGTTTCAATTCTTTTTACATGCCTTAGGGCTGAGATGCAAATGTGTTCCACATGAGTTTGAAATGAGATACTTTCACATTATCAGTCTAACGGAGGAGCAAAGACATTCAGTTGCTTGACAGGTACTTCCTAAGCACAGCCAAAAGGAAATATTCTGTTCATGAATGGGACTTTTTTGTTGTGTTAATAGCTACAGAATCACTAAATGAAGACAAATTTGAAAATATTCGTAACTTTAATTTTATTTTTTTCAAAATTGTATGACTTCCAGGTTTGGGGAGAAGGCTCATTTAGAAAAGTACTCACTGCTCAAACATGAGATCCTGAATTGTTAAACCCTTAATAGCCAGGCATGGCAGCTCATCTCTAACTATATTATAGCGTTAGGGCAGCTGGATTTGGCAAACCGGAGGATCTTTGAGGTTCATTGACCAGCTAGCCTAGGGATAAGGGATGAGCTTCACAGTCAATGAGAGACTTGGTCTCAAATGTAAGGGGAGAACAATGGAGGAAGATACCCACATTCAATGTCTGCCCCACACACATGAAGACATATGTGTACACACACACATATGTGAACAAGAACGCACACTACACAAAAACGAAAAAAGGCATAACTACAAAGAGATGTTTCATTTCTTAAATAAGGCAATTATATGTATAGAAGAAAAAGCTAATCTCTTTAGATTGATTCATATAAAAGAGAGAAGTAATACTTTTTAATTAATTGAAAGAATTTTAAATTTTCCCAGGAACTGTATTTTACTGTGATACCCTAATTACTGTTACAACAATGCTGATTAAGGATATTTTCTGTAAGGTAGCCTGTTTCTAGGGCATAGTTACTAAGGTCATGCATGGTTTAACAGGTAATATTAAGTATATTTTCTATTTGGAATAGAGAGACTGAACATGAAAAACCATATACCGATTTAATAGTAGCCTGTAGTCATATAGAGAACAAAAGAAAACTGTAAGTACTTTAAAGTACAGGCACACTATCTTATGTGATATTTGTGTCTTTGAAGCATGTCTGTAAATAGGAGAATTTTAAATGTGTCCACAAAGCTGCTCCTCAAAATTTCTCCTGAAAATGAGTTATCAAACACAGAATCCATTAATCACACGAAGGGGTATTCATTTTGAAAGACATGTGGTAGTTTGTAAATTCCACATGAAATCTTACTGTTATACAGTAGGTCTGCAGAGCTTCACACTGTGAAGCACCCTGTAATTCTACCACTTGGGAGAAAGTACCAGAGACCCCTTCAAGTTCCAGGGCATGGTGCTGAAAAGATGAAGTATCATATCAATTAATTAATATCAATTAATTCTCCCCCCAAAATAAAAGAATGTGAGAGAGAAGACTGTACTAGAGATGAATCTTCCTCTTGGTGGAAACTATTTGCAAAGAGGAGCCACTTAATGTGTGATTAGTAAGCCTTTTCCACAAGGAAAACTGCATTTAGTTAAATAGAATAATGAATGCTGTGGATGTTAGTCAGCTGGCAATCAGCTGGGCAGTTGCAAGGACAAACAGGAGGATTTGATGACCAACAGAATTGACAGTCAGGAATTTGAATGATACTTTACAGATGATCTGAATTCAGTTCTTTAGTGAAAGAATGATTTTTCTCTGACTTTGAGAGAACAGTTTCAGTCTCCTGAGCCCACTGCATCCTTCTCTGTTCTGAAGATCTTCAGAGTCAATGCTCCTACTAGGAAAGACATCATGGATGATATGAATGAACTTTAATTCCAGATAGATAGATAGATAGATAGATAGATAGATAGATAGATAGATGATAGATGATAGATAGATAGATGATAGATAGATAGATAGATAGATAGATAGATAGATAGATAGATAGATAGATGATAGATAGATGGATGGATAGATGGATAGATGGATAGATGGATGGATGGATGGATGGATGGAGATAAAGATAATTATATGATATAGATATATGATATAGATGATATATATAATTTGTAGACTCAACAAGCGTTACTAGGTACTCTGAGTAGAAAAGACTAATTTCAATACAATCATCTAAATTTCACCTTTATATAAGTTTATCAGTTTATAAGACAGAAAATAAAAGTATCTTCTACAATTATTATCAGCATAGAAATAATCATCTTTAATAATTTCACATACATTCTCACTTGTTTTTCTTCTCCTTATGAATATGCTACATCAGTCATTCATCCAACAACTTTCTAGAAATATACGTACTGTGCATGGACCCCATACAGTTTTCGGTGATATAGCTATAGTAGTGATAAATGACCCTACACTCATGGAACCTAAACATTTTTGTCATAAACATTTTATTATACAAGAGTCATTCTGCTTCAACCATTGTTCCTTCACTTGGTGATATATTGCCAATATTTTTCCCATCAGCACTTGGAGTCCTACCTCTGAAAATACTGTCCATTCTCCCAATCTTCACATTTACATTATTCAGAATCTATGCATCCACTCAAAACATGGTCTCTTCCCTCTTCTGTGTTTCCTCCGACCTCTATTAAGGTATATTTGTATTGCGTCTAGTTGATGCTTTCTGGCTCTTGTCTTCCCTGCTTCTTTATGGCAGGTGATGCCTTCAACTCTTAGAAACTCTGCACTGCTCTAGTTTGCAGTGGCTGCTTCATCTCAGCTTTTTGCTACTACTTCTTGTTTTGCTCCAAAATGGGGCATCTTCTGGGCTTCCACTTCTGCCCTCTGGCTCTATCCTGTCTGTCTGTGGTCTAATGCATTTGACTGCTGTCTGCAAGCTAACAAGTCTCGAATCTCCCCTACTTTACCATATATTTTAGCAACACAAATCAGGAGTCACCACACTCCCTTTTGCTCCAATGTCTCTTCCTGGGATGCATAACTCAGTGCAAGAAACCTCCTCACACCCAGACAAGGTGAGCCCACTTTGAACAATCTGTCTTCCTTGCTCCCCACCCAAAGTCTGTAGCCCTATCAAGTGTCTATTATAAACACAAATGTTCCAATAGCTCAACTTCACCGTGCTAACCTTAGATTTGGCTGACACTGTTTATCTCTTAGCCACAAGTGCATCTTATTTCACTAATATGTCTTCACTACCATCTTAATGAGCTTTCTAGTGCAAGGATTTTATTACGCATTATTTTGAACAGCACTCCTGTGCCGACCTATGACCTATATGAAATGCTTAGTTTGCTCAATACTGTAACACAGCTTGTGTCATTTAGCAGTTTCCTGCCTCCATCACGTTATGTCCCATGAAGACATGTATGAATCTTTCATGTTTGTCTTAGGGTTTCTATTCCTGAACAAAATATTATGACCAAGAAGCAAGTTGGGGAGGAAAGAGTTTATTCAGCTTACACTTCCACATTGCTTTTCATCACCAAAGGAAGTCAGGACAGGAACTCACACAGAGCAGGAACTTGGAGGCAGGAGCTGATGGCAGAGGTCATGTAGGGGTGCTGCTTACTGGCTTGCTCCCCCTGGCTTGCTCAACTTGCCTTCTCATAGAACCCAGGCCTAGCAGCCTGGGAATGACATGACCACAGTGGGCCGTGCCCTCCCCACCTGATCACTAATTGAGAAAATGCCTTACAGTTGGATCTCATGGAGGCATTTCCCCCAAGGGAGGCTCCTTTTTCTGTGATGACTCCAGCGTGTGTCAAGTTAACACACAAAACAAGCCAGTAAAACATTCCAAGTGATCCATTAGTGAAGCGCCACACTTTCATAGTTTTAAGTGTGAACATTCTGCTCCAGTCCCTGGAGCATTCTCCATCTCCCCTTCAGCCCTCACCTGGATGAACTATCTTAGAGTCTGGCTCCCTTGACAATGTGCTCTACTCTTTGTTCTCTCAACTCCTTTGATCAGCATCTCCAAGATACTCCAATGATTGTGCTAAATTTCTAAACATGGCCCCAGATGATTCTGCCCATAAGCACTTAATGGAAGTATACCGGGGTGCTTGCAGCTAATCAGAGGGTTCTCTAATTGCTTTTTGGTCTTATCCACTAGACTGAGTATTTTAAGAGCAGAGACCATTTCAATTATTTTTATGGCCCCCAAAGTAAGCATTGTGTTTGGACGATAGTAGAAAAATGAATGCTGAGTGAAAAATTAGTCATTCTCTTGTGACATCCATGCCCAGCTGCACCAACCTCCAGGGTATAATTAACTTAAAGATGAAATTAAAGTCTATAAATAGAATTATTCTGCAAGACAGCAGAGTCTTTTTAAAAGCAAGTGATAAATGCCTTTTGCAACATGTAATATTATTTTTATACATTATGAATCTCTGTTACTTGATTTATAAACTACAATCTCCTATGTTGGCAGAAAAATGAGAATGATGGTTACTGCTCTTGCCAGAGTTGGCATCAGTGACAGATTCATACTTACTTTATGAAATTTTCTTTACATAGTAGCCAGACCAAAATATCAACTATATTTCACAAGTGTTGCTTTATTTTTAATAAAAATAATGCAATCTTTCGAAATATACTCTATGAAGAAGACACCTATACTAATCACAGTGAGGGGTAGGCCCATGTCCAGTGGTAGATGGCTAACAAAACCAATTTTAACACATATTATACATATACAAACACCATCTACTGAATAAAGAAACTTCTCTGATGGAGGCTGAACAAGGCACTGATGTATGGATATAGCAATGTCACTAGAGGCCATGTTTATTGCTGTATTTTCTTTTTAAGCAAAATAATAATAGTATTAGATATCCTCCTAAATTTATGACCTATCTAGTTTCAGATTCTTGTCGACTTTACAGTCAGGCATGGATTTTATCTCACAAAATGAGCCTTAAGTATAGTCAAAAAGTGGTTGGCTACTCTCATGACATTTGTGCCATACTTGTACCAGTGTATCTTGCAGGTAGGTCCCTGTTGTAGGTCACCAGGTTTGAAGCTTGGTGTCAGTGATGATTAGCTTTCTCTTAATCCCTTCAGCACTATGAACACTTGCCAGTAGGGGTAAAGCTTCTCGTAGGTACAAGCTGGACCTCTTGTGAAAAACCTGTCATGTTCAGCATCAGGTTGTAGAGAGCAGCCAATAGCCTTGACAATAGCCTGTGATGTTTGAGCAGTCCATGGGACCTTTTGACCAATGATTCCATAGGATGTAAAACCTAGTGGAGGTTTTACTTGGTGGAATAAGATGCCGAATTGGGCCATTGTCTTCCTCATACAATGATTCCATTTAGATTGTGTATATATATATACACACACACACACACACACACACATTAGGAAGCTTTTACCATAGTAGGTTTCCATATGGATTTCCAAAAGGCCTTTAGCATTAGCTGTCCTCACCCATATCTGCTCCTTTTCAGTGTTCTCTGATCCCAGTCTTTTTCCTCTTTGAATCCTACTGTTGCAGTTTTCCCTTTAGCTCTCTGTAACACTAATTCTCTCTTTCCTTGAGAGATCCTCTACCTCCACTGCCCCCATCCTGGTACCTAACCTCTGTAATTATTCAGGTTGCAGCACATATATTCAAGGTTGAATAGCTAACATCCATATCTGAGAGTAAACATATAACATTACTTATTAATTCTTGTTCTTAGTGCCTAATGATAGTCTGCACAAAAGGCCTTTTCTGTTCCAATGAGCTCAAGACTATTCCCTACTCCACCTTTTATCATATTTGGTGTATCTGCCCTTATGTTGAAGTCTATGATCCATTTGGAGGTAATTTTTGCATAGGGTGTAAGCATGGATCTACAAAGGTTCATCTCCATGTATTCTCTAGTTTTCCAAGCAGCATTTGTTGATGATGCCTTCATTTTCCAGTGAGCATTTCTGGCTTCTTTAAAAAAAAATAAGATGTCTATTGGTGTGCATAGTTATGTCTGGAACTCCAACTGGATTCCATTGAGTCAATGTGTTTGTTCTTATGTCAATACCATGATAATTTTATTGTAATTCCACATTACAATGTGAAATCTGGGATGGTGATAACTCCAGCAGTTATTTTATTATTCAAGATGTTTTAATGAAGTTAAAATAACTCCAGCAGTTATTTTATTATTCAAGATGTTTTAATGAAGTTGAAATTGTTTCTACTTTTTAAATTTCAGTGAAGAAATACCTTGGACGTTTGATGGAGACTGTTGCTTTTGGTGGGATGGTCACTTCACAATATTAATCCTACTGATTCTTCAGCATGGAAGGTCTTTCCATCTTATGGTGTCTTCTTTAATTTCTTAGTTTTTAATCTCATCTTAAATTTGTATTTGGCTTTTGTTTTATAATAGTATATAAGTACTATATACTTCAGTAGTAAACAGTTTGCTCTTCATGTTCTGATTCACATAGAGTGGAATTATTATTTCTCAGATTTTGCCTGCTGTCTAAATGAAATATATTTTATGAGCAATTTAGGGTTTTTTCACTAGTATGGTTTCTCCTTTTGTTTACTGCATTCATAGTCAACTGAATCTAATTCCTTAAATTAATTTATAGCCATTAAACTAATTGAAATTTTAATGGAAATATTTTTCACTTACCATAATTACTTTTTGTATATTTTTACTGTACTTGAACCCATTTCATATTCATAGAAAAATTGCAGAGATACCCAGCAACATTAAACTTCTTGAAGTTAATTTCTAGAATGAAGATTCATCATCCCTCATACTGTTATCCTACAAGCCACCATCCCCCATGTTACCTTTGTTCTTCTTTATTAGACTCAGGAACCCATCAAATTAGGAAAACACAGTTCTTCTCAATGACTCCTGAGAGTCACTTTAGCTCTTTCAGCTCTCAGGTTATGCCCACTGTAGCTTAGGATCACATGCTTCATCATCATCTCCCCTTAATTCCTTTCAAACTGGAAACACCCCTTATTTGAGACCCTTAGCACAGCATGATCTTATATTAAGTTCAGGCTCCATATCTTTGGTCAAAATGCTGTAGAGACTGTATCTTTTCCTTCCCAGAGCTTCCTCTTGAGCTCAGGAGCATTCCACACCTTTCCAGTTTGTCTCATTACTAATCACATTAACTTTGATCTCTTGATTAATTAAGAGTCCTTTAGACTCTTCCTTCAATGAGTTGAGATCAAAGAAGAGAGAAACTACCTTTGATTCACTCAGGATTTGGTGGTATATTTTGAAGTTATCTGCCTTGTCTTCTGGACAGTTGCTGCTGTGATGTGAAAGTCTTGTTCACCCCAAATATCCAGGCAAACTCGTCTCAGATTTCATCTCTGTCTTGCCTGAATTAAAACAATCTACCAACATTCTTGGTGGGAAAAAGAACAAAGAGAAGCAGCAGCTTGCTTTCCATATGATTGGCAGGCATGGCCTCCATCTGCACTGATCTTAAGGCAAGAGAAGTTGTACCTTTAACTTGTATCCACTGTTAGTGGTATCTTGATTGTGCCTAGGAAATGACAGAGCTTTAGGAAGTGTGTGTGTCATGTGGGAGGGTGGGGGTGGGGTGTGGTAATGTGGCAAGACTTTCTGTTTGCCTTTGCCCAATGTGTTCTGCTAAAATCTCAAGTATTTCTGTGATCAACATAAGCCACATTATCTGATTGCTAATCTTTCACTTTTGACGGCCCTTAGACCTTTTCAGAAAGCAATCATAGGAACTAATAGTTTAAAAACTGAATGAGTAACAGACATAGTCATGCTATTCTATTCAAAAATCAGTGTCACAGCCTGATGAGCAGTTGAGGTGATTCATAAAAATACTACAACTCTCTGCCTCTCTGCTTTCCCCACCATGAAATGTGACTTCTCCCTACAGTCCTGAGAATTAAGTGCAATTATACATATGAAATAAAATCTAAGAACTATAAAACTTTCTACAAATATGTCATTATACACCAGTCTATAATTTTAGGTGGTCATAGTGATAGCTATCATTTTACAACTGTCCTACCTGCCCTAGACTTTGTGCTCCTTTTTGGGGCCCACGGCATCCCAACATAAATTATCACTCTAATTTCCCTGATGAGGAAACTGAAAATGAGAAAGTTAAACAACGCCCCCAATATCATAGGTAACTGTGGAAATCTAAACTCAGATATGTCAGATTCCAACACCTGCGTACTTAATCAAGATCCTCATTCTGCTCCAAACTCTTTCCTCTAGTCTGAGCCTCAAAACCACTAATGGAGAAAATGACCTGAAAACTCTTTCATTCCTTATGAGCTATTGGCAAGCCTTTATGTTATCGACTCAAAATTCCCCAATGTGGAAAACTTTCTATTTTCAGAGGAGCAGAAACCTCTTAATTCACTAGTGAGTCTGGACTCTGATTTATCTGCCAACACTTCTCCATCTTCTGAATGAAGCAGATACCTCTTAGTTCCCCACTGCCTAACATCTGCTAACATCTTCACCATCTTCAGGTTTGTCTCTTGTCTCTTTGCCTCTCCTCTCCCCTCCTCTCTTTTTCTCTCTCTCCCCACCACAAACATTTCTTATATTTTCATAAGCATCATTTCCTTTGTCTCTACCACTCAGGTGAAAAATAACCAATTTAATTACAAAGGCTTAAAATCTTTAGCCTTTAGAGGAATTAAATATGCATTTGGGTCACTGTATGGTCTATGTGTGATAATTATTTAAGTAATAACATAATCCTGTGAATTATTGATAAAATTTTCATTTTCTTTCCAAGTTTATTTTGGTAGGCCTTTCTCATTTTTTCATGTACAAAACTAGTGATCTGACATATGGATCATAGGATCCATTTTTATGGATCCTCAGATAGACCAAAATTATCAGGATAACACCCTCTGAATTTGCTGCTTAGCAAGGCTTGTGGCATGTCTTTAGGAGTTTCTCTACTTTAAGTTCTCACAACTGTGATTGATGTGAAATGCTGACTGCTAATGCTGAATGGAGAGAAGGGCAGATGCAAAGGCACCTTGGCAGCGTGAGATGTGGTCAGCACAGGCCCTGCTCCCTCATCAGCACGCATGTGCAATTAACACTCAGGAACTCACACTTGCATCACACTGCCTGCTAAGCATGTAAAGACAAATTGGGCTATTCACCCAAAGAACACACAACATCATTGTGGACAAGTGTTGGTTTGGGGGACATTCGTGTGTGTGTGTATGTGTGTGTGTGTGTGTGTGTGTGTGTGTATGTGTGTTCTAAAAGATCTATACTTGTATGTACTTGTGGAGCTACATGATTCAGCTGAACTTCTCACCAGCTAGCTCCAGGATCTGCCTGTTCCCAGCAGTGTTGGGTTATATACATAGGCCACCATGATCAGCTTTTCCTATGTGGGTTCTGAGGCTCTAAACTCAGGTCTTCATTTTATCTACTAAGTCATAACATAAATCACTCTAATAATTAATGCACATAAATAGTATTATATTGAAAACAAGGTCAAATCAACTCTGTATTGAAAAAACAAAATTGACAAAAATTTAAAAATATAATCATCCTTTTACATTCAAATAATGGGGAAAAATAATGGCTATAATTTTTCTGAATGAGTTTCCTATTGTGTTTTATAAACAAACATAATGTAACAGTTACTTATGGTATTACAGTGCTTAGTATCCTTAAAGAACTGAAATAAAATTCTTACTAAGAAACTAGCCCAAGTTTGGGTTTTCTCTCTTAATTGCCTTCTTTGTAATTGGTTTGAGCCCAAGAATACCTTCATTTTTGACCTATTTTTATAGCATTTGGTTTTTGTTATATTTTAAGTTATTTTGAGCATGCCCAATAACTGTAGTCAATTCTGTTTTCAATTCTGTTTTCAAGTATTATGAATTAACAGGTGCAAGTGGACTCCCAGTAACCTCATACAGGTAATATGATAGTAACTGCTTCGGGGGTGGGGGGTAATCACTTGGGAAAATGACTAGGGAAAATGCTGGAAATTAGCTTCCTTGTCATTTTCATACAATATAGAAAGGTCACTCTGCTTCCCTAGACTTCATTCTAAGCAATTTACTGGGGGGGGGGGGGTTCAGGGGTGGAGGAAGGAGGTGGGGAGAGAGACACTGGAAAACAGAGGTGCACTTACTTCCTGTGGAACTAGAAGAACAATCTCCTGCTCTAGCTCTAGACACTGAGTTTGGTTTCTGCAGCCAGAAGCCATTTCTTTTTTCAGAGATCCCAATAGGTTGGGGATGATGTGTGAAATATTGTTTGACAAGCTACCATGGGATTTTTTCATATTTCTGCCTGTGTTCTTTTTTATTAATATTTTTATTCTCTATATTCTTTGTTTACATTCCAAATGATTTCCCCTTTCCCGGAACCCCCTCCCCATATGTCCCATAAACCTTCTTCTCTCCATCCATTCTCCTATTACCTCCCTCCTTTTCTTCTCTGTCCTTATATTCCCCTCCAATACTAGATCAATCCTTTCCAGGATCAGGACCTTCTCCATACTTCTTCATGGGAGTCATTTGTTATGCTATTTGTGCCTTGGGTATTCAGGGCTTCTGGGCTAATTAATATCCACTTGTCAGAGATTGCATTCCATGTGCATTCTTTTGTGACTGGGTTACCTCACTTAGGATGATATTTTCCAGATCAAACCATTTGCCTAAAAATTTTGTGAATTCATTGTTTCTAATTGCTGAGTAGTATTCCATTGTGTATATATACCACATTTTCTGTATCCATTCCTCCTTTGAGGGGCATCTGGGTTCTTTCCACCTTCTGGCTATTATAAATAAGGCTGCTATGAACATAATGGAGCATGTGTCTTTATTGCATGCTGGGGAAACCTTTGGGTATATGCCCAGGAGATATATAGCAGGGTCCTCTGGAAGTGTCATGTCCAGTTTTCTGAGGAACCGCCAGACTGATTTCCAAAGTGGTTATACCATCTTACAGCCCCACCAGCAGTGGAGGAGTGTTCCTCTTTCTCCACATCCTTCCCAACACCTGCTGTCTCCTGAGTTTTTGACCTTAGCCATTCTGACTGGTGTAAGGTGAAATCTCAGGGTTGTTTTGATTTGCATTTCCCTAATGACTAATGATGTTGAGCACTTCTTAAGGTGCCTCTTGGCCATCTGAATTTCTTCAGGTGAAAATTCTTTGTTTAGATCTGTACCCCATTTTTAATAGGGTTATTTGGTTCCCTGGGGTCCAACTTCTTGAGTTCTTTGTATATATTGGATATTAGCCCTCTATCAGATGTGGGGTTGGTGAATATCCTTTCCCAATTTGATGGTTGCCGTTTTGTCCTTTTTAACAGTGTCCTTTGCCTTACAGAAACTTTGTAATTTTATGAGGTCCCATTTGTCAATTCTTGATCTTAGAGCATAAGCTATTCTGCCTGTGTTGTAGAACACTAGTGTCAGTTTGAGATACATGATCTCAGGATATGATTCAGAAGCAAGTGTGAAATCCATTATGCTCTAATTCTGTGCGTTCTTCTCTATATACTAGCACCCTGACATATAATTAAAAGACTGTATTTTATTTTAATTAAGTTTTATAAGGATTTTTAAAAGACTTTGAGATAAGGAGTAAAAATCTTAGTTTCCAAAGTACTGAAAATGCTCTTCAAGTGTTAAACGGGAAGCCACTTAAAACTTGGGAAGTAGAATAGAGCTCCTCAGTTTATCATATTTAATTTGGGTTTGAGTTGATTTTGACAGAAACTTTATTTAACTTAATAATCATCTATATGGAGAATGTCCCTTTTATCCTGCCTTGACAAAGTGTTTACTCTTCCCTCAAAGGTATCAGATACACACAGGACTTCAGCATTCTATCATTAGACCTACCCAACCCAACTGTCTACCTCTGGACAACGCAACCCTACCTCAGAAGCTGAAGGAGGTCGGCTATTCAACCCATATGGTTGGGAAGTGGCACTTGGGATTTTACAGAAAAGACTGCATGCCCACCAAGAGAGGATTTGATACCTTTTTTGGTTCTCTTTTGGGAAGCGGCGATTACTACACACACTACAAATGTGACAGTCCTGGGGTGTGTGGCTATGACTTATACGAAAACGACAATGCGGCTTGGGACTATGACAATGGCATCTATTCAACACAGATGTACACACAGAGAGTGCAGCAAATCTTAGCTTCCCACGACCCCACAAAACCTCTATTTTTATACGTTGCTTACCAAGCTGTCCACTCACCGCTGCAAGCCCCTGGCAGGTACTTTGAACACTACCGATCCATTATCAACATAAACAGGAGGAGGTATGCGGCCATGCTCTCCTGTTTGGATGAAGCAATCCACAATGTGACCCTGGCTCTAAAGAGGTATGGTTTCTATAACAACAGCATTATCATTTACTCCTCAGATAATGGTGGGCAGCCCACAGCAGGAGGAAGTAACTGGCCTCTCAGAGGCAGCAAAGGAACATACTGGGAAGGAGGCATCCGGGCAGTTGGCTTTGTGCACAGCCCACTTCTAAAAAACAAGGGAACAGTGTGTAAGGAGCTTGTGCACATCACCGATTGGTACCCAACCTTGATTTCACTGGCTGAAGGACAGATTGATGAAGACATTCAGCTAGATGGCTACGATATCTGGGAGACCATAAGCGAAGGTCTTCGTTCACCCCGAGTGGATATTTTGCACAACATTGACCCTATCTACACCAAGGCGAAAAATGGCTCCTGGGCAGCAGGCTATGGAATCTGGAACACCGCAATCCAGTCGGCCATCCGGGTACAACACTGGAAACTGCTCACAGGAAATCCTGGCTACAGTGACTGGGTCCCCCCTCAGGCTTTCAGCAACCTGGGTCCAAACCGGTGGCACAATGAGAGGATTACCCTGTCAACTGGCAAAAGTATCTGGCTTTTCAACATCACGGCCGATCCATACGAGAGGGTGGACCTATCCAGCAGGTATCCAGGCATCGTGAAAAAGCTGCTGCGGAGACTGTCACAGTTCAACAAGACTGCGGTGCCTGTCAGGTACCCTCCAAAGGATCCCAGAAGCAACCCTAGGCTCAACGGAGGAGTCTGGGGTCCGTGGTATAAAGAGGAAAACAAGAAAAAGAAGACAAACAAAACCAAGGCTAAGAAAATGCAAACGAAAAGTAAGGCTAGGACGAGGAAGCAGCTGGCAGCTCGCTCCTCCACAAAATGCCACCCAAGTGTTTCCGCTGGCTAAATGCAAACACGTTCTGCCTTGGTTAAACTTATATTGCCTGGTTTCTAGGTAATTCAGAAAAATTGGCTCAGAAATACCTCGGCCAACCGCCTCGGGCTTGTTTTCCCGTTGCTCTGTGCCACAGACTTCTGGCACCTGGCTGCCACGTGGACAAAACTATGCTCCTAGGTGCCAAAGGCTATGCGGGCCACACAAGGAGGAGAAGGCAGTTCCTTATTTATCCCGAGTCCGCATAAACCGTGATGAATCATCAGTCAGTTGACCAAACAGAATGCTTTGACTCCCTTGAATCACGAGAGGAACTGATTCGCTGTGGACTTGAGTTCAGGGTAATTACAGGGGTAACATGATTTTAAAAAATGACTTTTGATGCCGTCAGAGGTTGTGTCCCCCTCAAAGGTCTAAAAACAGTGTTTTTAAATGACAAAAAAAAATTGTACGTATCACATGAAATTTGGGCTTTTAAGGTGATTCTATTTTGTATTGCTGTCGCCTGTTCTCTGAGAAACACCTGCTTCTCTCCGTGGACAGCCTGTATTTCATCTCATCCTGCTTAGAGGGAGGCAGATAATGTCTGAGCATTGCCAGAAATGAATGTAACTGTGTCCCAAACACTTTGATAGAACAAGAGTTTCAATATAAAGTGCCTAATTTATTTCTCAAAAAAGGTGTACAAGTGATTTTAATTATTTTATTTTTATTTCCTGCGTAAGATTCTTATTTCAAATCTTTAAGGTTACTAAGCACTGTAATACCATACATTACTGTAATTTTATGTTTGTTCATAAAATATAAAAGAAAACTCAGTCAGAAAATTTACAGCCATCTTATTTTACCATTATTTGGATGTAAGATGAATCTATTTTTTAAATTTTTGTAAATTTGTTGTTACACAGAATTGATTTGACTTTATTGTTTCCAACATAAACTATTTATGTATATTAATTATTAAAGTGATTTATTTTATGGCATTAGTGTTACTTCCCTGATTTAAATTTTAGACTTCCAGAAACATGTCTTATTATTCATTTTGACAAATAAAAATCTTTCTTGTTTTTTTAGCTGCCCATGCTGACCTTGAGCTTATGGTTAACGGATATATACCAGCTTGCCTGATAACAGGCAAAAGTCTTTGCAAACAGGCATTAGAAGAGATAGTGTGCTAACATAGTGAAAATAAAGAGTTTGCAAATGAAGAGATTTCCCCTTATGTGGTCACTGCATTGAGAACAGTGTTCTATTATTGATAAATAATATTTACATGAAACTGCCCTTACATATAGTACAGAGTAGGGAAAAATAGAAATGGAAGATATAGACCATATGAGGCCTAGTTTAAAATCTACTATGGAGGGGACTGGAAAGATGGCTCAGTGGTTAAGAGTACTCCCTGTTCTTCCAAAGGACCTGGGCTCTATTCCCAGCACCCACATGGCAGCTCACAACTGTCTGTAACTCCAGTTCTGTGTGAGGGTATCTGACGCCCTCACACAGACATACATGCAGGCAGAAACCATCAATGTGAAAATAAATAAATAAATAAATAAATAAATAAATAAATAAATAAGAAGCTGGAAGGAAGAGCTGGGCGTAATGATGCACGCCTTAAAAAAAAATCTGCTATGGAACATGAGGGGATTAAAGAAAGATTCTCTGTAATGGAGCTCATCACAGGGCCGTGGAGCAGCAACTGTCCTGGTGTGGAGCTTTCTTGGACATGCCCTCTCTTAATGCAGAAGGCATGAAGCCACACTTAAAGAGACACAGACAGCAGGAACCGTGTCTAAGAACCGTGATCAGGCAGGAGGTGATGGAGGAGTTGGGTGGGGCCTGCATCATTTACCATGCAAATGTGAGAAAACAGAGGCTGAAAACCTGTGGAGGTTTCTAGCTCTGAAAACTATCTGAAGATGGGCAAGGTGAGTGAAAAATATTTAATTTTACTATTTTGTTTCTAAAGAGCAATGCTTCATTTTGCTATGTAGCATTTTCTGAAGTTTTGTCTTATGGGAATATTGTCAATACAAGCCTTTCTTGGTAGAATATAAAATGGTGCTGTGACTTATATAAAAGGTTTTGTTATATTACAGCTAAGCTAAAACAGAGTTTAGAAGAACAATAGGTTTAAAAAATCCCTGGTCGATCCACATATGTTGGTGCACACCTTTAATCCCAGACTTTGGGAAGCAGAGGCCAGTGGATGTCCCTGAGTTCAAAACTTGCCTAATCTATTCAGCAATTTTCCAGCCAGACAGGGTTATATAGACTCTGGGAGAAAAATAAAGTAACAAAAACATTAAAACATTAACTAATGGCATCATTTTAATGCATACTTTTTCAAAGCCTAATTGGCATTATAATTGCAAAAGATGAAGATTTCTAAATAGCCTTTTGGCATTTATTTTATCATAAAAATTCTTCTTTATAATTCATTATATTGGACTGGGATTCTGGAAGACTGTAAAATTGTTATTGTAAGCATAGAATCTTACCATGCAGTCTTCCATATGTTCCTAGTGCGGCAGAGGGGCCAAAAAGGGATCATAGAGGTAAATTAAGATTGTGAATTTTAACCCACACTGGAGCCCAGTAAGTGTTACATTTTGTGGTGGGATTATTGGTTCTCTGTAAAGAACTATAAATTCTTAATACTGAATACAAGTCAGAAGTTTCCTGACAGGGAATGGCTCTAGAATTATTTATTGCTATTTTAAATATATATTTATTATTTGTCATGTAGACAATGTATTCTGACCACCTTGCCCAGTCACACAGAATCCCACTAAGTCTCCCTCCTGCCCTTTGTTTATGGTTCTGGGTAGGCTAATGAAGAAAAGCCTCAGTGTGTCACTCTTTGGAAACTAAAAGAAAATGAGCGAAAATGTTTCCCAAGTGCTCTTAACAAGTCACTGTGCATCCCCAAATGTCTCAGAAGGGAAAGGCTGAGCAGGGCTCCTTCTAACCTACTCCAGCTCTGTGCCCCAATGTTTGTTTCCCTTCTGACTAAGGCAGGTCCTAAGGATGTGTTTCTCTGCTGCCTGTGGCTCTCTCAAGTATAAATTGTGTCACTTAGGACTTCTGATTCTTTATGGAGGATGACCAGAGAAATCCCCATTGGCTTTGCTAGAAAAATAATTTGTAGAGATGACTATTTGGGACAGGATGGGAATGGAGATTAAGAATGGTTTCTTCAGCAAAGAAGAAAAATAAAACAGCTTTGTGTAATGATCTTTACAGTCTGTGGAATCATAGAGCTCTTACCTGTCTGGTCCACTGCAAAGACTCATTTCATCTGTATCTATATGCCTTTTCTCACTTTTCTAAAAATTGATGAATATTATAATTTCCTTGATCAGGTTCCATTAAAAATCTTAGCTGGAAAGCTGTGCCACCCAAAGTTGAATAATTATAGTTAAAATATTTTCATTTTGATTCTCCAAGGAATTTTCCTTCAGGGTTGCCTCTTCTTATTTGGGATACTCATAAGCATGTAAATGTGACTATGCAGCAGTTGACAGGAAGAAATTGCCTAACCCAGCAAACAAATCCACATGATAAGCCAGTAGCTATTTTGTTTCTTAAGGGGAAACACATCATAATATTCATTTATTTAACAGTTCTTTACAATGGTTTATTACCCTTTTGCAGGTTACTTTCTAGTCAAGTAAATACTCAATGAAGAAGAAGAAGAAGAGGAGGAGGAGGAGGAGGAGGAGGAGGAGGAGGAGGAGGTTAGTTAGGTGCTGAATAGAAAATTTGTATAAAAAACACGAAGATTACAGGAAGAACTCATTTAAAGTATGTTTAATCACCCATTGGCTCAGCATCTGTTAAGTGGCATAGTAGTGACATACAAAAGCGTATGGTGACAACAGCAGAAAGGATCCAATGGTCCCTGCTGCATCCATCCTCCCAGAAGACAAAAGCCCAACAGTCATATAAGACCAACATCCCCTCCCAACCACGTGACCCAAGTTTCCTCTTGCTCTTTCTCAATGTTGTTTCACACTATCTTACACATGCTGATGTGTTTGTTCATCGCCACTCTATAAAACCACACCCCAATCATAGTGCTTTCAATATAGATTTGGATGAATAAGTAAAATTGTATACTCTACTATCCAGCTACATTTGCTTATATTTCCTTTTTTATTTCTTGTATGAGGGTTTCATAATTTAAAAACAGAACTAATCAGCTGGTTTGTTGTTGTTGTTGTTGTGTTTTGTCTTGTTTGTTTGAGACATTGTCTCTCTATGAACTTACTGTGTAGACCAGGCTGTCCTTGAACTCACTGTGATCCTCCTTCCTCTGCATCCCAGGTCCTAGTATCACAGTACATCACCACTGTGGTCAGGTTTCCTTTCTACTTTCAAGCAAGGTCTCACATAGCATAGGTTGGCTACATACGCACTTAACTACACTATATGAGGATGACGGCTTAGTTATAGTTCTATTGCTGTGAAGGGACACCTTGATGAAAGCAACTCATAAAAGAAAGCATTTCATTGAAGGGGGGTCCATTTACAGTTTCAGAGAGTCACTCCATGACTGTTGTGGCAGGAAACACAGGAACAGGCAGGCAGGCAGGCATGTTGCTGGAGAAGTACCTAAAGCTTATATTGTATCTACACATTGGAGGCAGAAAGGGACTGGGCTGGGGTGAGCTTTTAAACCTCAAGGTCCTTCCCAGTGACACTCCTCTTCCAAGAGGCCACAGCTCCTAATCCTTCCTTAAAAATCCATCACCTAGAAACCAAGCCTTCAAATATATGAGGTTATGTGGGCCTTTCTTATCCATACCACCACAATGATCTTGAACTTTTGATCATTCTGTGTGGGGCAGTGGACCCTAAGAGGAAGCCTGATCCTTGGTGGAGCTAAAGCTTGAAGCCCAGACACCCTGAAGGGAAGGTAGGAGCTTTACTTGCTCCCAGTGCAAGGCCTCTGTCTGGGAGCCACAGCCCCCCATATATTTGTGGTCATCAATCATGTAAGGGCAACACCCAAGCCCTTCCATATGTAGTTGAGGCATCCCTAACATCTCAGACCAAGATAATAGGAAAAGAGGGGTGACCTGTGGTCATGTAGACTCAAGACAAAGATCTCCATGCTAATGAGGTACCTAGAGGCCCAGAGGTCTATTGCCAATAAAATTCCCTTCCCAGACATTCCTCCCTGCAAAAGCCATTTAATCTAAGGCCCGCCCTGAGAAGTGGGGTATGGTTTTATACATCCACTATTCACCATGACAATAAACACCTCAGAATCATGGACTGCCTCATTTCATCTGGAGACAAAGAGAGGGTCTTTGCCCACAGAACTTCAACCTAGTCTCCTGTGGAAAGCCTCTCTGTGCTCCCACCCACCACCACCAAGCCTGTTACTTGTCAACCAAATGACTTGCCTCATGGGACCAGCTGGGGCATCCCTTTCCACCTTGCCTCCCCTCCCTTCACCTCCACCCCATCCCACCTCCCCACACCAGGCTAGACCCAGCCAGTGGGCTCGACTCTGTCTCAGTTCTTCTGCAACTCCCAGTGGCACCAGGATGTCCAAGAGCCTGAGAACTCCCCAGCCCCAGCCTGGTCTCTGCAGGCACAGGGATCCCCAGTCAGCTCTGCCTTTCCCAGGGCCCCACCCCTGGAGCAGTGCCTCTGTGCCTCTGGGCTGACCTATATAGCTCACCTTGGCAGCTGCATGGGATAAGTGTAGTCAAACTGAGCATTTCCAAGCCCCAAGTGGCCATGCCCTATGCAGAGAGGACTAGAGAGACCCACCCCCAACCCTACAATCCTGCCTCTACTTCTAAAAGTGCTGGGATTACAAGTGTGAGCCACCATACTTAGTTTAGAATTAATTATGTTTAATAGCATTCCTCATAATAACAAAAGTAGCATAAAGTACAGAAGTCTCTAGTGCTATAAAAACTTGTTACTGGAACAGAGTGTCTCAGTCAAAAACCTCAGCAAAAATCAAATAAAATGGAGAGCAAATTTTACCTATATCATTTTTATTTCCTCATAACACAGAACATTGCCTTTCTAACACAGCTTTGAGTATTACAAAATGCACTAGCTTTAAGCAATCTCCAAGAAAGAAACAGGCTGAAATTGTGAATGATGTGTTTGTACCAGTTTGGGAAAGGGAAAAAGTATGTAATTATCAGATAAACTTTTGTGTCTCCGTAGGAACCTGGAAGCTAAATTGTTTATGGCTCACATCTTGGTTTTGTTTGGGGTTTTTTTTGTTTATTTGTTTGTTCATTTGTTTTTGCAAAACTCTCCAGACTGACAAGACTATGAATTCTGTTTTTGGAAAAGATATGCCCTTCTTATTCATATTACTGGCTGGGCATCTGAATGACGTTGATTCATTGACTGGCATCATGAAGTTCTAGGAAGTTAAGGAGTTTAAACTATACCTACCCAAATAATTGACTGCACTTCTCTGATTTAAAATTTCCTTTCTCTCAAATTTGTCACAATCCTGTCACAGTCTCTGTCAACTGGAAAATACAACTGCAGGGAACAATAAGTCCCCATGTGGAAATGTAATAACACAAAGGTTCATTAGAAATATCTTACCTATTCACTACCTGCCATTTTATCTACTGATAATTAAGTGGGAAACATGCTATTTCACAAATCAAAAGTAAAATGTGTCTTCTAGATAAAAATCCAAACCCAGTCATCAATGTGATTAGGTCATATGAATCCTCCTATGATCAATGCTTTCAGAATTAGAGAATGTTCCTTCTCTACTGAGAACTGACTGAAATGTGCCATCAAGTGACATTTAAATTCTAAACAACCATGAAATTCTAATAAACAAGCATGGGGGAGAAAGGGGAAGTTTGTCTGTGCCTTCTGAACGTGTCCTGGAGTGAACTGCTGGCCCGTTTATTAGGAGAAATGCACAAATTTCTTCTGTGCACAAAAGTATTCACAAAGTAAAGGTATATGCACCAGAGAAACATGATACAGATTCCCCTATGACCTCCAAGGGAGGGAAAATGCAGACAGTTTGGGGAGAAAGGTAAATGATATATATAAGAATCAGTGGGCTTGGAGACACTTTAAAGGGCTCAGACTATTGTACCTGCAGAACAAAGGATTTTGAATAATACTTTGGAAGACCGGAATAAACAGGATCAAAACGGTAGAAGAAAGGGTTGTGTGACAATGGTTTGTAAAGGTTATATGCAAGATCTTATTCTAAGATTCAACAGATTATATTTACATTTTTATTCATATGTGTATATATAATTAAGTATAAGTTATATATATATTTAAAGAAAAAGAGACCATGAATTTCAGAGGGAGTTTGGGAAGACAGGAATTAGAGGAAAGAGTATGTATACACATATAAAATTTATATACATATAATTTTAAAGGAAAATTTAAGGGATAGGAGCTTAACCAATGAAAACACAAGATAGGGACCACAGATAAGTGTGTTTCTCCTTGGCAGATCAATACTTTAGCAAACAAGTAGGTATCTCAGTAATGCTTCCTACAATTAGTGAGGTAACATAATGAACCTTCCTACATCTTGAGCTCTAAACTCATTTCACCTAAAATTGTCACCTCATGAGGTCACTATATCTGAATGTGACAGTCAATGAAATTCTTTACATGGTTAGGAAAAAAAATTCTTTATTACTTGAAACTATTTTTTTGATTTCTCTGCCACCAACCATCCAAAGGTTCTCTTCAAGGAGAAACAGGATAACATATCTGTCAAGGGGATTCACCAGCTCTTATCCAGAAACCTATTCTCTAGTTTTAGCATTTCCTGATAGGAACAACTCTGTCTAACATCCATTCAGAGAGAAAGGTAAGCATGCTATCTTTCATTATTTTTGTTAGGCATTTAGACTTAATATCAGTTGGATAATGCTACTAATTATTTTTCTTTCCTTCAAGCTTTACTGAAAGCTACAGTTACCATAGAATTCCAGATATGAAATTCCCAGCTACCAGGGTGTCCTGCTGTCTCCCTGCTTGTCTGCAGGGCAGTGGGACCTAGCAATGTGTGCAATGGAGAAGATCCACCTTTACCTACACTTTGGCTTGTGCTGGGCAGTTCCTGGCATCCTCACTGTCCTCAAGCTGCACCATTTTACATCTCTCCAGCAACTGTTATTCCAGACTCAACAGCTACGGTTGGCTGTTGTACTCATCTGAGTACTCCTGTTAAAGAGATGGATAATAGGGAAAAGCAGAGAAAGGAGACAGAATGAGTGTGGCACATTGGAAAGGGGAGCAGGAGTGGGGATGGAGTTACCCCAAGTTCATCTTTGGGGTGCTGTCATAAACTTCTGATTTAAATCAAGGAAGAATTGGGGCAGGATGCAAAGAGTATTCAGGATTAAGCTGTCCTGGTTCTGAACAGAGTCTCCTTAATGATTATCTCAATTATGGTTCTACAGAGTGGTTCAAAAAAGTCCCTGGAATGAGGTAACAAATCAGTTTTAATGATATGATTACTACAAGTTCATGATACAGCTTCACTCTTGCTTATTACTGCATTGTGCATTGATATCCTATTTCACTAGTCCTTGTTCTTCCTGTAATCCTAGGTGACTTCAGGTTTAAGACAAAGGATATAGATCTTTAGGTTTAATTTAGGGAATACATCTGGAATAGGATCCCACAACACATTGTTGGGAACACCACTCAGTTACTCCTACCATTATGCCTGTAGCTTTAAAATGAAATAAGAAAGATTAGGTATTACTGGCCTTGGGATAGATTCTCTTCTAATGATTTCCATGGCTACCTCAGATGAAGAACTGATGCAAAAGCAGGTAGAAACACCTTTTGGTTACTCTGTCAGCCAGTGCTTCTTAGCAAAAGCAATTTCTAAGTACCATGTACATACATGTACATGCAAGTACCATGTTTCTATGTACAAGTATGATCCATGTTTGAATTTCATAGAACTTAGACAACCTCTTTAGAAAGTCTGTATCTTTTTTTGATGACTTTTGTTTGAAAGTCTATTTTATCTGATATTAGAATGGCTACTCCAGCTTGTTTCCTGGAACCATTTGCTTGGAGAACTGTTTTCTAGCCTTTTATTCTTAGGTATTGTTTGTCTTGGACCCTGAGGTGTGTTTCCTGTATGCAGCAAAATGTTGGGTCTTGTTTACGAATCCAGTCTGTTAGTCTGTGTCTTTTTATTGAGGAATTGAGTCCATTGATGTTAAGAGATATTAAGGAATAGTGATTGTTGCTTCCTGATGTTTTTGATGTAATTTTTATGTTTGTGTGGTTATCTTCTTTTGGGTTTGGTGAAAGATTACTTTCTTGCTTTTTCTTGTGTGTAGTTTCCCTCCCTTTGTTGGTGTTTTCCAATCCTTCCTTTGAAAGGTTGGATTTGTGGAAGGATACTGTATAAATTTGTTTTTGTCAAGGAAAACCTTGCTTTCTCCATTTATGGTAATTGAAAGATTTGCTGGATATAGTAGTTTGGGTTGGCATTTGTGTTCCCTTAGGGCCCGCACTAAAGTCAGTCTGGTGGTTCTTCAGAAAACTGGGAATGAAGACAAGAAGACCCTGCTCTACCACTCCTGAGCATATACCCAGAGGATTCCCCAGCATGTAATAAAGATACATGCTCCACTATGTTCATAGCAGTCCTATTTATAATAGCCAGAAGCTGGTAAGAACCCAGATGTCCATCAACGGAGGAATGGATACAGAAAATGTGGCATATTTACACAATGGAGTACTATTCAGCCATTAAAAACAATGAATTCATGAAATTCTTAGACAAATGGATGGAACTGGAGAACTAAATGAGGTAACTTAGTGAGGTAAATCACTTAATCATACTAAGTGAGGTAACCCAGTCTCAAAAGAACACTCATGGTATGCACTCACTGATAAATGGATATTAGCTTATAAGCTTAGAATACCCAAGATACAATGCACATATCAAATGGTGTCCAAGAAGAAGAAAGGAGTGGCCCCCAGTCCTGGAAAAGCTCAGTGCAGCAGTATAGGGGAATACCAGAACAGGGAAGTGGGAAGGGGTGGATTGGAGAACAGGAGGAGGGAAGAGGGATTATGGGACTTTCAGGGAGGGGGGATCCAGGAAAGGGAAAATCACTTGAAATGTAAATAAAGAATATATCGAATAAAAATAAAATAAAATAAATTTAAAGGAGAAGAAAAAGAAAGTCTGTATTTGGAAATTCCCAGATCTTCTTTTCCTTTCCCTGGAACTGAAGAAAAAAAGAGCGTTTGACCTGCCTGACCCACTGACACACTGACCCACTGACCCACTGACCCAATGCCCTCAACACAAGCCAGCACTTTCCCCAGCCTTGGCAAAGTGTCTGCTGCTGTTAACTGTTGGCTTCTCTCAAATCCTGCCAGTCAGAAGTGGGGCTTTCTTTTGTTTCTTCTAGACAATCATGTTTCAAAACACAGTCCTTGTGGTGCAGGCCTAGAACCCTAGTATCGAGGAGGCTAAGGCAGGATGATTACCAGGGGTTCACGTGGGCTATATACAACAAGACTGTCTTGATTGAGAGAGAGAAAGAGAGAGAGAGAGAGAGAGAGAGAGAGAGAGAGAGAGAGAGAGAGAGAGGACGGAGGAAGAGAAGGAGGAAGAGGGTAAGTAGGAAGAGAGGAGAGAGCGTGAGTAAAGGAGGAGGAGGACAAAGAAGAAAAGGAAGAGGAAGAGCAAGAGAAGGAGGAGAAAGAAGGGGACAACAAAAGAATAAGAGAACAGAGAAGGGAATCATTTCAAACAAGCTGCCACAGTTGTTAGCAAAACAGATGAGATTTTAATGTAGAAAGAACTTGAAGAAATAGAATTGTCATAAAAAATTTATAGAGGGCTAAAATCCAATACATACAAAGAACTCAAGAAATTAGACTCCATACAATCAAATACACCTATTAAAAATGGGGCACAGAGCTAAACAACGAATTCCCAACTGAGGAAACTCAAATGGTCAAGAAGTACCTAAAGAAATGTTCAATATCCTTAGTCATCAGGGAAGGGAGTCTGTAGAACACAAGTCAGAGTCCACACAGCACTCCAATAATGACCAAGGACATGTTCAAAGTTCGTGCAGGGGTCAAGGGTCACTATTGATAGGAACTCTGCATCTGTGAACCAAAAGTTTAATAAAAGAAAGCACATCTGCCATGCCATGTCTTTCTGATAAAAGAAACCTCCTTTCCCTTCTGCCCTTTAATTTTGGGTGGGGGAGTGGGACTTTGTGTGTGTGTGTGTGTGTGTGTGTGTGTGTGTGTGTGTGTGTGGTGTTTGTATAGATCTATCATTTTCCTCTATCACTCTCCATCTTGGATTTCCAACAGTGTCTCTCACTGAACCAGAACTTATTTAGCAATTGGCTAGATTGGGTTCTGGGGATCCAGTTTGCCTTGCACCTCTCCACCACAGGAGCTGAGGTTACAGATATGTGTCACTGTGCACATGTATCTGAGTACTAATGATCCACACTCTGCTCTTCAAGCATCCGTGGGAAGTACCATACTGACTGCATCACCTTGGCTTCTCATTTGCAAGCCTTTGAAATACAAATGAATCCTCTCAGAAAGTAAGAGTTAGTGAAAAACCCAGACTGACAACCATTTGACTCTGAGGAAAAAAAAAAAGCAATGTTTATTATCCTTTCCAAAACATTTTCCTTTACCCAGATGCTGGTAACATTTGCTCAGAGAACTCTAACTATTCTGAAATGTGAAAATATTTGCTTTAACACTGATCAGTGGCTGTTTGTGGGTACATGTTGGGATAGGGGTCAGCCACAAATAGGGGTGAGGTAAACTTTTGGGATAAAGTGAGTATTTTATAACTGAACCATAGGAATGATTATACACCTGCATAGGTAATATCCTAAAAATTCCCAACCTGTACACTTAAAAGAACAAACTATACAGTATATGGGATTAAATGAAAACTGACACTTGGGGAATTGTTTACAGTTAATACATTTCACAAAAAAATATTTCCTGAAATATAACAAATTTATACACCAATAAGAGAAGTACAAAGTTCTTAATGAAAGATAATACAAATCCATAACAATGAGCTCACAGCCATTAAACATCAAAAAAAAAAAAAGAAAAGAAAAGAAAAGAAACATGAAAACCATAGCACTCCGGCTATGCACTTCTACGGGAAGGCTACAATGAAAAGACACTAAGGAGTAGCTGGGAAGGAAGTCTTCCCGCCACCATTTGCACTGGGGAGCAGAGAGAATCCACAGCCTTCTGTGCACAGCCCAGCAAGAGACAGTGATCGTCCAGCAGTGTTTTCACTTCTGAGCACAGAGGTAAGATCTCCACCTTCTCTCTGGAGGGAACCAGCTAGGAGTACACAGGGCCTAAGATCAGTGGAACAGCTGGGACAGAAGTCTTCCTGCCACCATTTGCACCAGAGAGCCTGTAAACTCTACAGTCTTCTGTGCATAGTTTTCCAGGAGAGAGAGATCTCCCAGCAGTGCTTTCACTTTTGAACTCAGAGGAGTAAGGGCACAGGCTTACAGGCCCACAGGAGGAATAAACTCCAGCCAGAGACAACAGTACCAACTAGCACCAGAGATAACCAGATGGCAAAAGGCAAGCACAAGAATCCTACCAATGGAAACAAAGGCCACATGGCATCATCAGAAACCAGTTCTCCCACCTCAGCAAGTCCCAGATACCCCAACACACGGGAAAAGCAAGAGTTGGATTTAAAATTGTATCTTATTATGCTGATATTTAAGTCTTCAAGAAAGACTTAAATAACTCCCTTAAAGAAATACAGGAGGACATCAGTGAACAGGTAAAAACCCTTAAAGAGGAAACACAAAAATCCCTTAAAGAAATATAGGAGATCATGGGTCAACAGACAGAAGCCCTTAAAGAAGAAACACAAAAATCCCTTAAAGAATTACAGGAAAACACAAATAATCAAGTGAAGGACCTGAACAAAGCCATCCAGGATCTAAAAGTGGAACTAGAAACAATAAAGAAATCACAAAGTGAAACATCTCTGAAGATAGAAAACCTTGGAAAGAATTCAGGAGTCATAGATGCAAGCAGCAAAAACAGAATACAAGAGATAGAAGAAAGAACCTCAGGTGTTGAAGATACCATAGAAAACATTGACTCAACAGTCAAAGAAAATGCAAAATGCATAAAGCTGGTAATCCAAAACATCCAGGACCTCCAGGACACAATGAGAAGACCAAACCTAAGGATTATAGGTATAGATGAGAGTAAGGTTTTACATCTTAAAGGCCCAGTAAGTATCTTCAACAAAATTGTAGAAGAAAACTTCCCTAACCTAGAGAAAGAGATCCCCATGAACATCCAAGAAACCTTCAGAACTCTAAACAGACTGGGCCAGAACAGAAAGTCCTCCCAGAATATAATAATCAAAACACCAAATTCACTAAACAAAGAAAGAATATTAAAAGCAGTAAGGCAAAAAGGGCAAGTAACTTATGAAGGCAGACCTATTAGAATCACAGCAGACTTCTCACCAGAGACAATGAAAGCTAGAAGATCCTGGGCAGACCTCATTCAGACCGTAAGAGAACACAAATGTATAGTAGCCCGGGCTACTATACCAAGCAAAACTCTCAATCATCATAGAGGGAAAAACCAAGATATTCCATAATAAAACCAAATTTACACAATATCTGTCCACAAATCCAGCCCTACAAAGGATAATTGATGGAAAATGCCAACACAAGGAGGGAAACTACACCCTAGAAAAAGCAAGAAAGTAATCTTCCAACAAACCCAAAAGAAGATACCCACACAAACATAAAAATAACATGAAAAATAACAGGAAGCAACAATCACTATTCCCTAATATCTCTTAACAACAATGGACTAAACTCCTCAATAAAAAGACATAGACTAATGAAAAAAAAGACATTAAAATATTAGTGATCATGTTAAACACCTAAAAAGACTAGGAAGAGTCTAATTCAATCTGACATTTTTTGGCAATGTCAGTGAAGATGAGTACATATAGAATACGTTTTGGTTACGTCAACTTGTTTATGTGTGCCATTACAGCCTACAATGTATATTATTTTATGTTATGTATATGGTTTTAGTTATATTGTGTTTTATATATTCACTAAAATTTGTATAAAACTGTAGAAAGTCATAACAACATTATTCTTAGTAGCTCAGTGCTGGAAAGTTCTCCAAATAATCACCAGTTGGAAAGCAAATGTGATATATACTGGAATGCTATTCTATTGAAGAAGGAGTATTAGATGGTTATTAAAAGGTCACAGTTTGTACTTCTGGGATGCATTAGTTTGAATAGTGATGGTACCCATATATTTAAATGATTGGGCTTGGATCCCAGGGGATGGTAATGTCTGGGAAGGATTAGAAGGTGTGACCTTGTTGAAGGAGGTGTATCACTGGGATAGGCTTTGAAGTTTCAAAAGCCCAAACCATTTCCAATTTCCAGTTCTCTCTCTCTCTCTCTCTCTCTCTCTCTCTCTCTCTCTCTCTCTCTCTCTCTCTCTCTCTCTCTCTCTCATCATTCTACTTGTATATAAAATGTAAGCTCTCTGCTACTACTTCATTGCCATGTCTGCCTGCTTGCTTCCATGTTTCCTGCTGTGATGGTAATGGACTCACCCTCTGAAATGTAACCCTCAAGAAACTCTTTCCCATGTAACTTGCCTTGGCCATGGTGTCACTTCAGAGCAACTAAAAGAGTAACTAAGACATGAAATGTTTTCATCTGAGAGTCATTTATTGAAATACTGACATGTTTTAAAGTTTTATTGATTGATATGAATACAATTATGTGAATTACTGTACTTGTGTTACACTTCTCCCTCACACTACCTCTATAGAGTACCTACATATAACATATTGATATGGTTACTCTGTGCTTAACTCATTAAATAGAATTTTCACTTTAAGATACCTACAACAGCCAATAGAGTGTCTTGCACACTACAGCATTCAACACAGAATTTTTGAGAAGCTAATTCTCCATTGAACCACCTCCCCTGTCCCTTTTATTGTTTGAATAGCTCAAATCAGCTCATTTCCTATTATATCACAAAAGTGAGGCAATATAATTAAGATCATATGGCTAAGATGAATACAGTTAATCATATTCATAAGTATAATAAAATCTGCATGTGTATTTAATCCACAATTGAGTCTTGTCCAATTGTCACAGTCCAAACTCAATTCCCATAAAAATTTTAAATAAAATTTATAATTTAAAAAATACATCGTGCCTGCATATACGCTCTCCTGTTACATGGCACTCTACTGAGAAAGCATAACTTCTCTTGAGTACTCCATTGCTCTAAAATTTTTCTGTGGCTATCCTTCTATCTCTTAGATTTCTATTCTATCCCCCACTCTTTTCTTTCTCTACTTATCTCTTCTTATACTGGCTCTTTTACCTATTCTTTCTTCTTCACCCTCCTACAGCAATTAAATCCAGTTTAATAGCTCTACAAACGAAAACTTGATTGTCTAAACATATTAGAATCTATATCCCTGTTTTCTATTTTATTAATTTTTAAGTTAGCTTACAGAGTAAATCTATGTATGGCATTGTTATATATACTGTGTTCTTATTTGTCACTGTCCCCTAACCACTAATATTCAAATATTAGTATCTTTATCTTTAGCTAAAGATATTAATGATATCCAATAATAACAAAAGGATTAATTAACTACTATCAAATTCATGATCATCATTGCATGTTTAATTATGGTTATGCTGGTGTGAGTTATGATATCCCATCTCATGTCTTCTGCATTTTCTACTGTAAAAGGGACATACTGTGAGGTTATACATTTCTTAGTGAATGCAAATTTACCCTGAAGTGAGACAACTAAAGCTACGCTTTTTGGATTATGAGTAGTTCATATGTATGAATATTACTTTCTGTTTCCCTAAGCTATCCTGATTTTATCATTCCTAATTTTTGTTTGCTTTTATTTGTTTATTTAGTTTGGGCTTTTGAGACAGGATTTCATTGTATAGCCTTGCCTCTCCTAGAAATAGCTCTATAGACCAGGCTGGACTCATACTCACAGAGATCCACCTACCTCTGACATTGTTGAGTCATTGTTGGCATTAAATGCAATCCTATTTTTGTTTGATAATCTTAATTATAAAAAATACTTGAAAAAATAAAAACATCTCATGTCAAAATTAGGTAGACCCAAAGTCTACATAATTTAAGAAGCTAATATACATACAGAACTGGCATTCAAAACAGAAGCTATGAAGCTTCACATTAAATTTATGCTTTCAGTATCAAATAAATTTAATGCAATTATCTACCATAAGCCCCCAAAAAAATCCATGACAGAAATGAGATTTGAATAAGAATTAGTTATCTATTAGTAATCATAATCCTTTTTGTAAATAAAATTGACATAAAATTTACTTTAAGAAGTGGTAAGAACAGCAAGAGGGATCAGTGGGATCAGCACTTACCACCCAGCCTGATGGCAGAGCCAGGCGCCCAGATCCACATAAAGGTAGAAAGAGAGAACCTACATAAAGATGAAAGATGAACACTAGCTCCTCAGTTATCCTCTCACCTCTAACCATGCATCATGTCCAAACATATATACTCCTGGCACACACACATATACTCCTGGCACACACACATATACTCCTGGAACATACACATATACTCCTGGCACACATACACATATACTCCTGGAACATACACATATACTCCTGGCACACATACACATATACTCCTGGAACATACACATGTACTCCTGACACATACACATATACTCCTGGGACATATACATATACTCCTGGAACACATACATATACTCCTGGAACATACATATACTCTTGGCACAGCACATATACTCCTGGCACAGCACATATACTTCAGGCACATACACATATACTCCTGGCACACACACATATACTCCTGGAACATATACATATATTCCTGGCACAGAACATATACTTCAGGCACATATACATATACTCCTGGCACACACACATATACTCCTGGAACATGCATATGTACTCCTGGCACAGCACATATACTTCAGGCATATATACGTATACTCCTAGCAAATACACATTAGCCATGCCCACAAACACATAATTAACAAATTAATAATTTAAGGTTTTGTGAGCACAAAGATAGATGACTGTCCCCAATATCACTGAATTAACCATTGAAAACAAGAAACATTTAAATTATAGCCTGCTAATTTTCAGGCATTAGTGCATTTGCCTGATTTGCATTACATTGTGAAAAACATTTTGTACCATGTAGTTTGAATTATCCTTGACTTAAGTAAACTGGTTAATCTGAAGAAACAGTAGCTATTTTTGAAGTACCTCATTTTTTCTCCAAATTTAGTCTGCAAAGTAAACTTTTAATTAAAATACTATGTGCCTCCTCTTCCCTCAAAGTACATTCTGACCACTTCTCCACCACAACCTATTCATTTCTCTTTGCAATCCACAACTATATCTTGCTTTTTATTAATGTGAAAAAACTCAGAGTTCCTTGTAGCATGTTATTAAAGTTAATCGTCTCTATAATTGATTTGCCCTTTCCAGCTTGCTTCTTTTTGACATTTATCTCACTGTGAGCAGTGGTTGCCAGTCTGTAGATCTCATTTGCTGATTTGGAAATTGTACATATTCATTAAACACTGCCACATTCATACTGGAGAGTTTTGCTGTACTTTCTTATCTTTAATCTTACACTAATACATGTGGATTCCACTGCTTGCTTGCAGATTTCTGGAACCTGAATTTTACTATATCAAAATGGAGTGAGAGAATGTTGGCATGTGGAATTTTGACTATTGCTCAACATCCTTTTATTGTCAAAAGTGCACTGACAATTGGGCTGCCATTTTTCTTTAAAGTTTCTCTGGAGAACTTTGGTTTGTCCTTCAAGATTTGAATCCACTGAAGCTTTCCTAAATGTATGCAACCCAATCAAATTGCCATGATGTTGTCACTCACCAGCCTTCCCCCCATTTCAAAAAAGACATTGTCTATGGATTCCTAAAGTACTCAAAATTAAACCAGTATCTCTGAATGTTCTTTATGTCTGTGTAGGCCAAGAAATAATGAATGTCAATGATATGAGATCAATAAGAGATCAATAATTTTGTATTATTTATCTTGCTCCTTTTGTGTAAGTCAAACATGCATTATTGATATTGATAGGAGGTAAGACATGTACCAAAAGCCATTCTGTGGTCACATACATCCTCTGCAGAGCACACAAAAGCACAGGTATCTTATTACTTAGGTCCAATGTTGTTGTTGTTTTTAATATGAGAAAAACAAATACTTGGTAACGAAGTCATGTGCTCTTACAGTAGGCATTTGTACATTTATCTGTGATAATGAAAAGCTGGACTAAATGGAAGGAATTCCACAAAAGACAAAATTGATTCTTTGCAAGACATGGTGTCTAACCTTTCATCTTGGCCCTAACCTTCCATCTTGACATAGCCTTTGTCTTACTTGGCTACTGCCTCATCCTCAGACTGTAATAGGTTAACATAACTTACCTCTCTCAACCCCTCATACTTAGACTCCAATTTGAAAAAAGTTGGAGCCAAGGAGTGGGTTTTATGCCTACTTACTCATAAAAAAAACATGAAGTAATATGTGTTGGGCTCTGTTGCTGGAGGTCACAGTCCACCACATCCTCTACCTGCAGAATGTCACATAGCCTTGTCAAGATTGCAGCCTCCTTTCTCTCTGTAAGAACTTGTCCATCAAGCACCTGGAGTTCCTGGAACAACTCTCCATGCAAATGAGACATCCCTTATATTCTAATCTCCAGCCAATGATGTATATGCACGCAGAAAATCCCTATCCTGTTTCCAAAAACTATATGACTTTTGATTCACCCCCAAATAAAGCTGAGCTGCCTCTCTGAAGCTGATCCTGGAGGCCCATCATATCTGTTATACTCAAAGGCTACCAAATCCTGTCCTTCAGCTCTGCTCCCTTTGTTCTCCTGGGCCAACAACTCCCACGGAGAAGGGAGGAACACACACACACACACACACACACACACACACACACACACATTTCCAAATTTAAAAAGAACATACTATTATTGCTAGTAACATAAGTCTGCTGATTGGTTACTTATTAAGAGAAACTTTGTGTGGCTAAGACTGTAATGCCTAACAAGCAACAACTTAAGGGACAAGAGGCTCCTTTTGTCCTCTCATTTGAGATGATACAGTCCACCAAGGATGGAAAGGCCTGGTGGCAAGAGCAAGAAGCAGATTGCCACATTGTGCTGACTGTCAGGACACAGAGAACAAATAGGAAATGGAACTAAACAGTAAAACACACCCTAAGGCCTGCTCCTGTGATTGTCTCCCTCCAGCAAGGCATTCCTTCCTTAAAGTTTCACGTCTGTCCTTCTACAAGAGTGTTAGCAGCCAGGGATCATGTGAACCTTCCTACCGGAGACTTTTCACATCAAACCGGAGTGAATACATTCAGGGGTTAGTAAATCATAAAAACATCACAAACTCATCACCAGGTATATGATTGTATGTAACCACCATCATACAAGAGATCTACTGTTAACCAACAGGACTTCATTACATGGAGCATGACGATATACTACTGCTATTCATACTGAGTAATGATTTAAAGAATGCAACTAGTGAGAGATATATTTGTATGTGTCATTGTTAAACACATTATATGAGGCATTAGCTCAAAACCATTAAAGCTCATGAATAGATTAAAATGTTTTTTAAAACTGCCGTGGGTGACTCACTAAAGTAAACTAATCAGGTGAGATTACTGGAAGACACACTTCAGCTCAGTATAAACAACATCTTCGCAGCAATTAGAGCTGCTTTCAGTGGAATGAGGCGGCCTCTAAAGACATCACATTTCCTGTTTTTGAAAGGAAGCTGGTACAAGTGAGATCTGAATGTGCATTTGAGCTCCTGTGTTAAGGAGCATAGAGCCCACTTAGCATGGGCTGCTGTAGCGCTTTGCAAATGTAGTCAATTCAGCCAAGGAGTCAGGACCTCACTGCTCCTTACCAAGCCTCCAGCTAGCAGTGAGAAAACTATACTACAATGATGATCTACATTTAGCTCAAGAGCAGCTCCATTCCCCAGAGTCACCTGAAATGGGTAGGAAAACAAAACGAAACAAAACAAAATAAAACAGCAAAGCTGATTTCCATCATACTCATTTCTCACCATACTTGTGAGAATAAGGTCCCTAAAAGTTTTCCCTCATAATTTCAAACTCCCCTAAATTCTTGTCCAACCCTATCACCAAGGGAGATATGACCATGTCTAACTATTATTTATTTGATTTTGTCTCATTTTTTAAAAACTAATGAGAACACAGTAGCATGAGAAGATAAGCTTTTGCCAAGGAAACATAAATGCACAATTCCTCCCCAGAAACTCTTGTAGCACCTGGCTGTATCCCCCTTCTATTCTCATCTGACCACGCTTTTCTGTTACTAAAATATGAATATACTGAACTTTTTAAACAAAATCTCAATTTTTTACGTTTCTTCTGTTAGACTGGATGATGCTTTATAACCCATTCAGATTACATATCTCTACTTTAAATGCAAGCATCTTTCACAAATTTTTTACACATCTACTTTAAAATTTAATTTACATTTTAAAAAATGAGAAGCAAATCCCTCAATTTACAAACATAATTATGATTGGCTACAACTTTCGTTTTGTTTTGTTTGTGTTTTGGGGGTATCATTTTAGGGGTTTGTTGCTGTTAGTTTTGATTTTTCTGTTTGTTTAGTTTATTTTGATAAGAAAGAAAGCACAATGTGGATGGGTTGGAAGGTGGGGAAGATTTGGAGGGAGATAGAGGAAAGGAAAGTATGATAAAATGTATTGCATGAAAAAAATTTAAAAGCTCCTAAGTACAAAAGCCACCCTTTAGTGCACATCTAAAATAATTTAGGTTGCTCAGTACATGGCATTTTTATATCAATATAAAAAAACCTACTTGGGCTTTCTGATCCTTTTAACTTGAGGTTTCAAAATGGAATTGTATTTGCTTTGGTATCCTTCAAAATGAATGTAATTGTCTTTGTTTTTCTTTGTGGTGTTAAACTTCATGCATCAGACCTCTGGAAGTGATTCACTACCTACCTAGCATCGCTGGTCTTTTTCATTCATCTCAAACAATTCTGAAATCATCTTTAGTTTTTGTTAGTATGAAGATGTTTCAAATCCGTTCTTATTTTTCTGATATGAAGACACAGAATCATCCAGGCAGGAAGGCTCCTGTCTATAATCCTAACCTTTAGGAGGCTGAGATGAGAGATTTAGAGTGCGTTTGCAGTGAATTCCAGTCTAGCCTGAGGTATAGCGTGAGACCTTTCAAAAGGTAAAGGGCAAGGCAACAAGTATTCAGTATAATTCATAGAGTCCCACATAAATTTGGAACTAAAGAATATGAGAAGCTATGGTGTTAGTGTTAGATCTCATGTGAAACTGTCCCATGTGGCACTGAAGTCAGAAGGGTGACATCAGAGGACTCAAGTGTCTGTTGGAGTCACTAACGCATTAAATGGTAATATATATATATATATATATATATATATATATATATATATATATATATATATATCAATGTACCATACCTTAGCTCTTCAAAATGAACAATAATTCACACATTTTTTCTTAACGTTTAGACTAAATGTAAGCACAACAGAGTTTAGATGAATTAGGAAATTAGTTAATAATAATGTTTGCCAGGGAAGAATTCTGTTCTCTCCTTTTATATAGTCAACAAAAAGAATGCAGCATGAGGAGAATAAATGAGCTTCTCTTTTCTAGAAATGATGGGATCTTTAAAGGAGAGACTGGATCAGGAAAGAGCTAAGCTGTTCTCTCTCCTTTGTGTATTTTAATCTTTTAATTAACTGAGAAACAAAAATAGTAAGTGAGCTGACCGAGCCCACAGGTGACAGTGTAACATTTCATAGCTAGGCCTCTTGTCTCACAAGGACCAACAAGCTTTGTGGGGTCTTTCTTTGGACTTTTAATCACCGACTAGCAATTAAAATCTAAGTATTACCACACCATCTCCAACATCAACAACAAAGACAGTAGAAAGAAACTTCAAAGTAAGGATATTTATACTTATGTTTACTTCACAATAAAACAAAAGGTAACGGTTATTTCAGAATGGCATTCTTTAATGTACCTTGAAGTTTTATTTCTCTCACAAAATAGAATCGGTTTCTCTTTCAGGATGTGGTTTCGTGTATTTATGGGGAAAAAATGTTGTCCCTTTTTAACTTCATGTGTAAACTTTAGAGACAGACCAATTATCTCCAGTCCAGCTCTCGGCCATTCATAGGATCCTAGTTTGTGACACTTCACCCCAGAGAGCTTATTAAAATGTTGCATCATCTTAAACTCATTCATAAGCCTTAGTGTCTTCCAGAGCTCGTGCTGTCCCCAAGAGAATCATCTGCAAACTCTCTACATCCATCCACAGACACACCAAATGCTTAGATAGAACAAAATGAGGCTTTATTTTGCTTCAGCTATTTTTTATTTTTCTAATTATTGAGAAGTTTGTCAATGAAAAAACTACCTGTCATAATTTTACATTAGGACTATTGACAAATTTTGCTTTCTGAAGAAATAGAGTGGTTCAAAGTATGCTGTACCTGGGTTGGGAAAAACGGTTCAGTTAATAAACTCCCTGTTGTGCAACCATGTGGTGCTGATATTGGATACTAGCATCCACATAAAATCCTGACATGGTGGTGTGGAGCTACAAGGGTGTAGTTGGGAAACAGGTGAGTCCTCATAGTTCACTGTGCAGCCAGGGTAGACAATTAGTGAGCTCCAGGTTTAGTGAGAGACCTTGTCTCTAAAATTAATGTGGAGAACAATCATGGACAATATCCTACATTGACCTCTGAACCCCATTGTATGTACACATACAAGCATGCACACACACACACACACACAAACACACACACACACACACACACACACACACACACACACTCAGTTAAAACAAAGATGCTGCAGTATGATATCCATAAGAACTTATAAACAAGTTAGCTTACTGTTGGATGAGGAGGTTCAAACACCAATCAAATGTCTACCTATTTTTGCTTTATTATCAGTAGTATGCATGGGAGGAACTTGTACTCTCTTAGATATGGGAAATAACAGTTTGTGTAGTATCCAATTTTTTTTATTTTCATTTCACAAATCCTTTTAAAGAGAAAATAGAAATGAAAAATAGAAGAAAAAAGAAGAAGAACCCTGAAGTTTCCTTCAGAGTCCAGTACAGTTTGGGAAATTCTCATAAGCATAAAATTAAGTTTATGAAAGAAATAAACACCCAGAAGTTCCCAGTCCCAGTGGCTCTGTTGGCTACTCATTCAGAACAGCTCTGCAAAAAGGAATGCTCAATTTATTCAGGATGGTAGTGTCGGCTTGGTAAATCACTCCCTTGATTAGAATGAAGTGTTCCTCTTTATTTCTTTTGATTAGTTTTAGCATGAAATTATTTTCCCCCCAGATACAAGGACGATTCTGCCTGTGTATTTCCTGGCCCCATTTACTTGGAATAACTTTTTGCATTCCTTTTACTTCACGCCTATCTTTACAGCTAAGATGAGTCTTGTACTCAACAGATAAAGAGACTTTTGTTTCTCAATCCTGTCAGCCATACTGTCTTTTAATCAGAGAGCTGGTGCCATTACTATTCAAAGTTACTATTGAGACGTGTGTGTTGATTGCATCCACTCTGTTGTTTATCATTTGGGGATTTGCTTGCGTGTGTGTGTGTGTGTGTGTGTGTGTGTTCTCACTTGTACTGGATATTTGAGTAATTACTGTTTCATTTGATTTCTTTTCTGGAGTCTCTCAGCACTTCTTCCCTTCTTCAGTCTGAAGAATTGCTGCTTCCAGTGTTCTCTTTAGGATTTGTTTGAGGGATATGAATTCCTTACACTTGTTTGTAACAAAGAGAGTTTCTTCCTCCTTCAATTAAGGTAGATAGATTTGCTGGGTTCGGTGATCTAGATGCGCAGACAGGGAGATTTAGAATTTGGAATCGATTGCTCCGGGCTCTTCTGGCTTTTAAAGTTTTCATTAAGAAATCAATGCCATTCTCATGGCTTGCCCACTGCACGGGACGTGTGGTTTTTCTCTTGCCAATTTCAAAACTTTTCCTTTCTTCTGTATTTTCAGTGGAGATGGTTTGACGTGGACCAACAACAGACATAATGCCTTGACCTTTCGATGTTTTTGCAATGAAGTCTGAGCATATGTCGATTGTGCCTGTAGAGTGTATACTGTATACTATGCTGAAATATGGAATATGCCACCCAGGACAAACCTGTGGTTAGTGAAGGCACCAGTAAGGCTTATCGGGCTGGGTTCAAAGTTGTGGGATCCAGTATAGTTAGGTCTAGAAATAGAGGAGAATATGGAAGGTGTAGCATCAGGCAAATTCACAAAGTTGGGACAGAGAACAGGATTTGGGGGCCTGGATTGGCTTGGAGGACAGAGCTGGCCTAAGCATGTGCAGAGTGCTGGAGCTTGGAGGAAGCGGTGTGCCAGGGAGTGCAGGTAGGTTCCCTGTATTTCCTCTGCATATGCACTGTCTGGAGCATTCCTAAGATTCAAGACTGTGTCAGGGTCTGGCAAGTCCCAAATGGAGGAGAAGGTCAAGATCCTTAGCAAGGAGCCACAGGACAACTGGAGTTGAACTCAATAAAGTCTTAGTTCCTCCTGTCCTACAAGGTTGAGGAGGCCAGCGCTGCATTCCATTATGTTGTAACTGAAGAAAATTCTCTGAGCTACTGGGCCATGCTGACTTGTGTTGTTTTAGACTTACAAATGCCATGTCATGACTGCATGACAAGAAGGAAAATGAGAACATGTAATTGCAAGGGGAGATCAATACAATACCCACTGTACAGGTGAGGCAATAAAACATTCCCCATAATCACTAAGGTTGCTGACTAGATTTGATCTTCCCAGTATCTTTGAGGAGGGCTTCTGAGACATGCCCATTTCACTCCATAATAAGGAGCAAAACCCATCTTCCAGTGCAGACATGAGGGGTTGTAACTAGATAAACCAAGCTATAGAACCATAAAGGAAAGCAATCTCCCTAGACTCCTTCCAGAGCCAACTAACATCTGACATTTAGAAAACAAGCCTACCACAAAGAAGAAACTGCCAGTCACAGGAGGGGAGAGTTTCCACCTCGGGGTGCAAGTAAGCAATAAAGAGCTTTTCCTACTAACAAAATGAAAGATCACAGAAGAACTATGCCCAGCTTGCCGTATATGGAAATATAGTTTTAGATTTTCATGCTTCCTACCCCAAAACCAAACTGAAATGCTTGCAAAGAAAAACAAGCTGTAAAAGAGTTTTCTGTCACATTGAGTCCCAAGCCACAGGACATTAAAAAAAAAGATCTGAATGCAGCCCTAGGAGTTATGTACCAGAGGAGACCAGGAGACCAGGAAACCAGGAGACCAGGAGACCAGGAGACCAGGAGACCAGGAGACTAGGAGACCAGGCTGTATTAGCAACCATAGCTTGTTGTACTGACTGGTTTTGTGTGTCAACTTGACACAGGCTGGAGTTATCACAGAGAAAGGAGCTTCAGTTGAGGAAACACCTCCATGAGATCCAACTGTTGGGCATTTTCTCAATTAGTGATCAAGGGGGGAGGGCACCCTTGTGGGTGGTGCCATACCTGGGCTGGTAGTCTTTGGTTCTATAAGAGATCAGGCTGCGCAAGCCATGGGTAGCAAGATAGTAAGAAATATCCCTTCATGGTCTTTGCATCAGCTCCTGCTCCCTGACAGGGCCTGCTTGAGTTCCAGTCCTGACTTCCTTTGGTGATAAACAGCAATTTGGAACTGTAAGCTAAATAAACCCTTTCCTCCCCAACTTGCTCCCTGGTCATGATGTTTGTGTAGGACTAGAGACCCTGACTAAGAAAGCTTGTATTGTTCTTCTTGTGAAACACTCCCTCACATCATTTCCTGAAGCTCCTCCTTCCATAGAACTCCATGGTAACTGAGCTACTCTCTCCATAGTTGCAATACACTATGCTAGCAATACACTATGCTCGCATTATCTGGCTTTCCTGGGTGCTGCTGAGAAATCAGCTGATACTCTGATTGTTCCTCCGTTGTGATCTCTTTTTTACCCTGTGATGCTTTGACTAGCTCTTTCTTCATGTCTTCATTCTCCTATGTTTAGTTGCTTATTTGTTTTTATTTTCCTCCTTGGAACCTGCTGCATATTCTCAATTCTATGTTTATGACCTCATGAGCTCTGGAAGCATGACCAAATATTTCCTTTGCACAATGTCTTCCTGTTTCAGAGACATCATCATAGGTATCTGCAAGCTGTTCCCTCTGAGCCCACTTGAATATTTTCATTTCCTTTGCTCTCTTTGCTGCATCCTGGATCATTTCTTTAAATAGATCTCATAGCTAGGAACTCTGACTTCACCCATTTAATATCATTTCATCAATCAGATTTAGTACTTTAAGTTTAGAAGTACTATTTGTAGTTTTTATTATTAAAACCACCTTAATCTTTGTGTACATTTATGATTCTCATTCCTTTCCTAGATTTCAGAATTGTTACAAAATCAACAGTCCTTGCAGGTACACGGCATGTTTTGTGTCTGCTAATCACATTGGCTGCCTACTTGTGTTTTTAATATTTTATTGTAAAGTGATATTCATTGGAAGTCAGAAAAATTGCAAGGAAATTGTTTTAAGTTATTTCCTCCACTGGAGAGTTGAGATTTGTCCTTCTAGGTTCTTAAGGCCAATCCCAAGCCCTTTCAACTTGGGCATTTGATTTCATAATGCACTGTGATTCTTGCCTTTTCATAACCATGCATGCAATATCCTGTAACTAGGAATTCTTAAAGGACTTTTGTTATTAATTTTAAATTCTACTACACCCAGAGCCAACATATTTTACAATCTACCTAAGATTTATTTTAATAAATGCATGATAGGAAGATAAACCTATTTGAAGAAGAATTGACTACTCACAGTCAGAAGAAGGGGTACATTAGTTACATTTCTCATTGCAGTGATAAAATACCCGACAAAGACGACTTAACAAACAAAGGAGTTATTTAGCTTGTGGTTAAGGAAACAGCCCATCATGGAGAGGACAGCACATGCTATGAATCAGTCATCTGGTTGTATTGTGCCACAACTTCCCCTTTCCCCTCTATCTTTTTTTTCTCCCCAATCTAGTGTTAAGGGGTTGTAAGGATGTAAAAGGGACTGAGAAGGATGGAAGAAAGAAAAACCCACAAAGTATCAAACGCCAGCTACAATATAGTCAACTATTCCTACTTGTACAATAGAGTAGATTTAGCTTTATTTCTTTTATTTTCATTTCATTAAACTAACAGGACATTAGGAAGATTATCTTAGCAAATTTTACGCTTCAAAATAAAATGAGTTTTGTCTCTAATTGATCATTACTTCTTTTCTGTAAAAATTTTATAATTTTTAATTATTGTTAATGTTAATTGATTATGGTAACTTATGTTGTTTACGTTAATTAATGTATGTTAATTCTGGGAATCAGACCAGTCTTGAGAAGGCATTAGCAAGCAAGGACCTTGGGTAGGGTAGGCTGAGCCTAAAGAATCTGAAAACATACGTTTTTGTAGGCAATGACTGTACCAAGGTCATTTGTCAGTTAACTTATATAATTAGAAAACTAAAAGATTCTGGATTGGCCTGTATTAAAATTAGTAAGGAGAAAAAGATAGAAAGGGAAGAGTTTTTGAATAAAAACTCTTTGGATGAAAATTGGCTGAATGTCAATGAAGAAAAACAATTAAATACAAAGTATCTCTTGACTATCGGTAACAAAGGATAGAGTATGAAACCTCATAGGACAGGCTTTGTATACTTTATACTATGTCTAGGTTAGACCAGATGGAAGAAAACTACATGTTTTCATGGCTACCAGCCACAGGAAGCAATTAGCATTACACATTATCAAATACCTGAAAATATTGTGTATGCTTTAGTCAATGAAATGTTCAGGATGGGTTTTTTTTCTGAAAACTATGTGAAAAAAAATATGACTGCATAAATGTGTATAACATGTTGAGGCCACTTTCCTCCCAAATCTTCCTTCAAAGTGACTCCCTCTGCCTAAGTGGCCAGCAGGCTATTTTGCCTGCTCCGAAAGCTCTTCCTAGGCTTAGTGCCTCAATGTGGACTTAAGCTTATCGCTAATTCATAGAAGGTTTATTCTTAACTGTTACTTTTATTTCAATGCTTTATTTTTATTTTTTATCAAATAAATGCCTGGTATAGTTTTTTTTTTAAACTTAAATACTATCCTTGTATTTTCATAAAAATGATTTAACATTGTTCAAACATTTGAAAAATGCTACAGGTCTTTATAATCTTATTTGTAACATTTTTCCTTTCAGATCTAAATGCTACAGTCTTTATAATCTTATTTGTAACATTTTTCCTTTCAGATATATAGCTTCTTATCATGTGCATGTTTATTTCCATTTTGTTGATTTTCCCACACTTTTAAATTCATCCTTTCTCTTTAGGGTGAGTTCTCTTCTATTAAAAAGATATTTCTGCTTATTTTCAGTGTTGTCTTCAGATTCGCCTAAGTTTCCCTCTCTGTGTATTACTTTGGTCTTCTTGGGAGAGTTCTTGTCCTGCCCATAGCCTGTACCTTGGTCGGTCTATAGGAAGATACAAGCTAGCTCCTGCTTCCCCCAATGATTATGAAAGTCATCTCCTACCAAAGTATGCAAATGTTCCTTACCAGCTCTGTTGACACTGATTGGAAATGTAACTGGTCACATGTGATTGTGATACAATTCTTAAAACAATTTCAGTCCTTCCCCTAACTCCTCCATTGGAGTCCCTGTGCTCAGTCTGATGGTTGGCTGGGAGCATCTGCATCTGTATTGGTCAGGCTCTGGCAGAGCCTCTCAGGGGACAGTCATACCAGGCTTCTGCAAGTGCTACTTGGCATCAGCAATAGTGTCTGGGGTTTGGTGTCTGCAGATGGGATGGATACCTAGGTGGGTTGGTCTCTGGATGGCCTTTCCTTAAGTCTCTGCTACACTTTTTGTCCCTGCATTTCTTTTAGATGGAAACAAATCGGAGTTAATATTTTTGAAATGGGCAGTGGCCCCATAAAAATATCAACCAACCAGACCCCCCAGAGCTCCCGAGGACGAATCTATCAACCAAAGAGTGCACATGGAGGGACCCATGGCTCCAGCTGCATATGTAGCAGAGAATTGCCTTATCTGCCTTCAATTGGAGGGGAGGCCCTTGGTTCTGTGGAGGCCCCAGAGTAGGGAAATGCTAGGACAGTGAGGATGGAGTGGGGGGAGGAGCTCCCTCATAGAAGCGGGGAAGGGGGTATGGAATAGGGGGTTTGCAGAGGGGAAACTGGGAAGCGGGATAACATTTGAAGTAATTAAAATAACCAATTATATATATATATATATATATATATATATATATATATATATACATATATACATGTACATATACATGTACATATATACATGTACATATACATGTACATATACATGTATATATATACATGTATATATACATATTAAAAAATTCTTAAAACAATTTCACTGAACATTTTATAATCAACTGGGAATTTCCTGAGAAGACTATAGTCCTTCGGAGTCTCTCTAGGAACTTTAGAGTCCTTGGCTTCATTCAGACCATCAGCAAATTTCTGTTTAAATGTACTGCGAGCCTGTTCCTACACACAAGGTCTTTCAAGGCTCTCCTTTGCAATGAAATAAGAATGTGCCTTTGGTAAAGCATGAATGTATTTGCTGTGAAGGAAACCGTCACGATACAGCTCCTTTGAGTTCTTACTTCATAATTGGTTTTGTACCTGTTGAACAGGTCACATTTAGCTTAGTGATCCCCTGAATTATGTGATCCATTTTTTTTAGCACTTAATAGTTAATAGAGAACACAGAGTCAAAATCATGATTCAATTCCAACAAGCACATAGAGGCTCTTGGCAAGCAAGCTATGGTTCCCAGGTTTAATGTTCTTTTCCTCATTTCAACACATCAACTTTGCATGATTTTCATATATATGTATGTGATTTTCAGATAGATAGATAGATAGATAGATAGATAGATAGATAGATAGATAGATGGAGATGGAGATGGAGACGGAGACGGAGACGGAGACGGAGACGGAGACAGAGACAGAGACAGAGACAGAGATAGAGATAGAGATAGAGATATATAGTCTGGTCAAAACATCCACATTATGATACTCCATCTGAATGATTTCTGAAAAAAAAGAGGTTTGCTGAAAGATACGCAAAGAGAAGGTTAACAGTAAAGCTAACTTTATAGGTAGGAAGAAGACGGTGGGATGGTGAAAGGCAGCTAGTCGGCAGCTGCCCTGGACCTTAGCAGTCACCAGCGGGGAGTGAAAAGGCTCTAATTCCAGGATTCTGAAGCCATTAGTCTGTGTTGCTATGTTATCATTGCCAGATTTCCATCAACACCAGAATCAACTAGCAGTCAAAAATAGTCAAATTTCTTGGGCTGTTTCTGTACTTTATTTTGAGTAATATTAACATTCCATGAATACATCAGTCTGAGGCCAGTGAGGATAAATGTCAGCTCCCACTTCTCTGCCATATGCTCAGTAGAATCTCCAAGTTCAACTGGATGTTTCCTCAATGGTCAGATAAAAAATACTGCAGCCTTCAGCAGCAGGCATAGGACCAGCTTCAGATACCCAAGAACAGTCAGTGCTATGTGGCAACCATAAAATAAGATCCATTTTATCATGAAAGTCCATTTTTTGCTGAATATTTGCTAAGGTTTCAGAGGACACTGATGAAATGTTTTAGAAAGTGGGCTGAATTATCCTGACAGACACCATGTCTAAGCCACAAAACAGTTTGAAAATCAGACTGTTCTGTGATATTTTATACTTATTTTAGACTTCTGTTCTCTGTTTGTGTTATCCAAGAGTTTTCTACAAGATTCTTCTGCTGTGTTTTGTTTACTGGATATAAAAGTAACTTGGTGTTCTAAGAAATAGGAGGAATATAAGGTACAGAAAAAAAAATGAGAGTCAAATTTTAATATCCAGAGAAGTAATTACAGTTAACATTTATTAAGATCTTTCTTTGTGTGAACACTTGTGCCCTAGTTTCTGTTCTATTGCTGTGAGGAGACTCTATGACTCAGGCAACTTAAGAAATAAAGCATTTAATAGAAGGGGGCTTGGCTGCAGTTTTAGAGGGTGAGTCCATGAACATCATGGTGGGAACAGGCAGGCATGCATGGTGCTGGAGCAGTAGCGGAGAGCTCACAGCTGATCCTTAAGTTATAGAAAGAGAGAGATGGAGGGAGGGAGGGAGGGAGGGAGTCCTTAAGTTATAGAAAGAGAGGGACAGAGGGAGGAAGGGAGGAAGGGAGGGAAGGAGGGAGAGACAGGGAAAGAGAGGGGAAGGAGTATGGAAAGAAACCGGGCCTGGCATGAGTTTTTGAAATCTAAAAGCCTATCTTCACTGACCCACTGCCTCCAACAAGGCCTCGCCTCCTAATCCTTCTAAAACAGTTCTAATAAGTAGAGACCAAGTGCTCAGACATATGTGCCTATGATGACCATTCTTATTCAAACCACCATTACTTGCTTCATACTTCCCAACAAGAGGACAAGGCAGATGCACTGTTTAACCCTACTTTATAGCTGAGGAGAGTGCAGCTCATTAAATGATGCCCTAAATAGCAGTAATAGAGACAAAATTGGGACACTTGATGGAGTACATCAATTTTACTTATTTGTTCATTTATGATATGTATAAAAGCATGGACTATATATAAAAATAGAGATAGAGGTTACTTCATCATTAGTAACCTTACAATTGAAACCTGATTCTGCCACGTGCAATTATGGCTTTTTACCTGTTCTGAAAATTTGACAAGCATTTAAAATCCTGCTGCCTTGCCCCCCCGAATTGTCTTCAACTGGGAGATGAAATATCCTTCACAGACAGTTTTAACATGGCAAACAAAGAGTAAGTTTTGTTAGAAGAACTGCAGGGGTTGGCAGAAGAAAGCATAGATTATTTTTGTAAGATATGAGCAGGGACCTGGTCATCTTAGTTCTCTATCCTTAACATTCAGGTCTTTCTCCTCCTGTTACATTTGTTCTTGTCATAATTTAGAAATGAGTAAAAGAAGGGGAAATGATAAACATGCCTGTAGCCTCTCACACTCAGAAGACCCTCCTACACTACAAGCTACATCTGGTTCACATAGTGTTTCTGCGACCTGCTACTACATGGTAAAGCACTCCAGTTCTCAACAAGAAAATGACACGCGTCTGCCATCTGGATGGGTATCAGCAGGGAAAGGCTAGTCTCTGGTCTGTCCAGGCAATATCATCCGAAACAGCAACGTAGACACTGGAGGATGCAAACAGGGCGGCCCCCACAATTCCATCACTCACAATAACGTTTTGACTGGTCCTTTCTAGTTCTCCTTAAAAATTTTCATCATCTGAGATTTTTCTTTTCATGGACTTTTTTTTTCTAGACATGTGATTGATACTCTTCATATGATTAGAGGCTCTCTAAGAGATGATGGATGGAAACTACAAAGTGTGTGAATATGTTTTCTCAATTAATTTTTCAACATTAGCATGCAGAGTAGCAGGCATCATTACGACATCATACTTTCTTGTGATTCATCCCCTGACTTCAGTGCCCTCTCCTGTGCCTCTGTTCCCTTCATCTACCTGGAACTTTTCTTCCCCAGAGTCTTCTGTTTTCATGTCATAGGAATTCCATTAACCTTTCCTTTCCCTCCTCCCTTTACTTCTCCCTCCCTCCCTCCCTTCCTCTCCCTTCTCCCTTTCTCTCTCTCTCTCTCTCTCTCTCTCTCTGAATGATTCCTGTTCTGATTTACACATACACACACACACACACACAAATCTACAAACATTTATGTTATTTTTCAATATAGGATCAACATATAAGAAAATCATAGCATTTATCTTTCTCGGACAGTCATATTTTGATTAACAATGATTTCCGATATCATCCTTTTCCCTCAAAATGTGATTTTTAATAGTTAAATAAAATTCCATTGTGTTTATTCCTTATCCATTTTTTTTCTAGGCTATTTCTATTTCCTGGCTATTGTGAATAATGAACCAAGAAATATGATGTGCAAGTACTTCTGAATGTTGACCTGAGTCCTGGTACATACAGAGCCTGATGTAGCTGGGTCACATGACATCTCTATTTTTAATTCTTTGAGGAATTTCCAACCTGAACTGTATACTAATAACAGAGAAATATACTCTTTGCTTCAGATACCTGGCAAGCTGTCAACAGCCTACTGCAGTAACTACTGTATATAGAATTTATGTCATAGTTTGCAGTTTCATCCACAATTGCTAAGAAAACTTTAATCTTAACGATAAGGCAGCCCACCTCATTACACTTTTGTAATGTGGCTGTTCCACATTATAATAATTGTTTGTGACCTGTGAAGCCCCACCCTGGCCCAGTTATCTGTTGAGACAAGTGGAGCAAAAATTATTCATTTACATACTTGAGTTCTATAATTTCAATGGGCCTACTTTCCTTAAAAATCAAAGGATTTAAGGACAAAAGAATATTTCACCTTCAAATCAACAAAAGTCATACACATGTCCAGCGATGAAATCTCACAATAGCCATCTTTACTAGGATAAAATCAGGTGAAAACATTAATATTAACTGTCTAATTGATTTTTAACTTTAAAAATAGGAGAGGAAACCAGGTGTTTGAAAAAGATTTCTGTATAGATGACTTATAATGATAACAGAAAAAATTAAGATTTTCCACTTAGGAGTCTTAGTCTCACTAATAAAAGAACTTAGGAGCAGACTAAAAGGCATGCTCAAGGACAATTTTATTAGACACTAAAAGAAAAGCCCTGAGGCAGGCAAGCAGTAAATATCAACAGCTGCCAAGAAGAGGAGAATGGAGAAGAGAAGGGAATAGTGTCATGCTGTTGAGTAAAGCAGACAGATAAGGACCACTTGGCAGGGAGAAGAGCCTTGGGGATCCAGCAACCAAGCCCAATGTGCTTCAGAAAGCACACCGAGACAAGACATTAGAGAGAAGCAAGGGAGAGGTCTGCTTGCATACTCGGAAAAGTGGGCAACCATGCCTGACTAGACAGAGATTAAAAAGAAAAAGCTCGATGCCGGGAATAGGCTACCTCTTTTGGAGTTATTGGCCAGCTTCTATAGACCCCCAATTAATACCATTGGTTACCCTCCAGAACGTGACAGCAAAGCCCTGTTGCTGAAGATATCACATGCTTGCATCATAGAACAGAGAGATATCAAGCTGATACTAACCTGAACTCTTCACCTCTATTGGCTAGCTTTCATGATGCTAAAAGGTGATATGCAGAACACCTGAGGAGAAAGCAATCAATAATTCTTACTCCATTATGAGCCCTGAAATTTGTAGGGTTGCCTGCCGGTGCCACACTAGATCAAATGTCATACGTGGGAGTCACCAACTTCTTTCATGGAGACTCTTAATGTATATCATGTTGCTAACAAATGAACTTTTAAATCTAAATTTGCTCAAAAAAATGTTATTACCTTTTTAATCTAACATCTTATATATTGACCTGAATCCCAGAATACTGTCCTTTGATTTGGCTCATTCCCACAGTGACTCATTTCTATCTTCTAGTCTGTGTTAGAGTCAGCTATTTTTCAATTTTAAATTGGTAAAATGAATTGACACACTCATCTCATTTTTCTAATGTTTCTCAGACTTTATGCATGGAAATTATTTCCTGCCTGCCCCTTGCCCTCTCCCTTCCTCTCCCTTTCTCTGCTGTGTGTCGGTCATATGATTGTTGTCTTCCTGATCCTTGGCCAGCTTCTATAGACCCCCAATTAATACCATTGGTATTAGTGAGTGGGGATCATGGCCACTCACTAGCTGTTTCGGGAGTGGATGAATGACTAGTGTAGTTTTCAGTCAGAGTCCTGTCTCCATCAAGAGATGTGTTTGTTCAGCAAACTTTTCCAGCAGGTCTGCTGTCATTCATATCTGCTTATTGCTCAAGGCCAATTTTAACATTAAGGAGTTTCATCTCCTCTGGATGAGAACTCTTGGCTTGCTTGTTTCCACTGCTTAGTTTATTCAAGCCATAACCTGGTAAGAGCTGGCCTCTTTGCTTATGTGGACTTTAGAAAGAAAGGGTGATGAAGTCAGAGCAGGAGAAAACCACTCTTTTCTCAAACCAGTGGTGTTCCCTAATAAATTGTAGGATCTGGCAACCTTAAGAGCCCAGATCTTGTATTTTCATTGTGAACCTAGTGTTTAAGGGCTGAACCATCTCTCTAGCTCAAAAGCACAGATCTAATAGAACCTTTGTTTTCTTTTTTCCTAATCTGATCCATTCCAATTTTTCAAAACAAAAGCATTAAGTAGAAAAGACCAGGTCATTCTTCTTTGGCAAATACAAGGAGATAAATATTGCATAATTACTAGAGTATTTCTGGGCATGCCCCCAAAGAATGGGCTGATAATGCCAAATTGTATCCTTTTGTTGTTTAAAATAGAAAACACATGTGCTAAGTATTTATAAAAAAAAAAAAAAAAAAAAAAAACCTGATGGTTAATTCCCACTGTAAGCTTGACTGTAGGGAAAAATAGCAAAGACACTAGAAAAAGTACCTAAGTGTGTGTCTGTGACACCTTCCCTAGACAGCTACATGGGGGCTATAGCCCAAGACCAGTGGGCTCCACTGGTGAGTCAAAATCTGAACAAAGCAAGTAGGGGGGGTGGGGAAGGAAGTGGTTCACTGGAGGCTCATCCTTGGCCTTGGTTCCCTAGAGCTAGGTGTCCATTCTGTGGCATCACAGCCATCATGTGAACTGTTTCACATGGCACATCTTTTCAAAGGTAGTAAACTAAGAACTCCGAACCTCAATGCCTTCCTTCCTTCATTTGGTTGTATCTGCTGTTTTTCCCATAGCAATGCAAAACCTAATGGGGGGATAATTCGGGACTGTCTGTGACTTGTGAATGGTTTCAGAGACAAAGGAGTTTCATTATTTTCATTGTCTATAAATCATTAACATATAGGTGCTACTTTGTGTGTCAAAATTAATATTTTAAAAATTATGATAGGAGAAATTCTAGACTAATACAGTGCTAGATAATAAACAGAAGATCAAGGAATAAGTCATTCAGATATATTATTTTAAGTTAGTTAGGCACAAATGTGTAGGTCTTAGGGAAGAAAAGAGCATGTAAATTAATTTTTTTTCTAATTCCGTATTACCTCTCAGAGAGAGCCTAGACAGTCAAGAATGATATAAAGTATAACAAAAGTTGACCAGGAAATTAAGTGGCTGAGTTTGGTTCTAAAAATATATATAACATTTTCTAAATGACAGCAGCACTCTTTCATAGAAACGAAATGTCATAAGAAATCAGATATAATTTGTGAACAATGTTTTCTGTAGCTATATTTATATTTTCAATCAGGCATTTCATCATAACAAATTATAAATAAAATATGAAACCTCTGCCTCACACATTCATATCAAATGCATGTACAGTGAATGCCTAAATTAGTTTTCACTCTGCTCAATGAATCCAACCCTGATATGGAATGAGTACTTGCTATTTTAAAAGTCTATAGCCTAGTTTAATCAAAACTAACACACACTGGAGAGAAATGATTTCTAAAACATGGCAAAACTCACAGAGACCATTGAAATCTGAAGGATCTCATAGAGAACTAAGCTTGGCATAGCATCCCCTGACACTACCTCTCGAGGTTATCTGCCGTTCAGTCTTTTCAGTGACTCTGGGACTGGCTGTCAGAAACTCTAGAACTATGAGAAGAGATTAAAGCCACTGGATGCTTTTCAAGGCCCAAACTGAAAGTATTGCAGTTTTCAGTATTACTCCTTCTTTAATCTACACGTGTGTGTATGTGTGTTTTAGCTACATGTGATTATATGAGCATGTAACCACTTATACATGCATTCTTATTATCCCTGAGTACATCATTAAGCCTTTCATTTAACCCCACATGTTTGGGTCAAAGAAGATCACCTGACTTGTCAATGGTTGCAGTAATACTTTGAAATTTGAGTGTGGGCTTTGGGGCAATAAAATTGAAAATGTTCTGAAACTTAGAATGTTTATTAAAACAGAAGACACAAGAAAGTACATAAAATAGAGGTTTCATTTATGTCCCAATAGCATGACTAAAACAATATTAAATATAATTGTTAGAGAATTATGTTTATACAGAGGGAATATATGTGCATATAGAGTATTAATCCCTACATACCTACCTATTTATTTTCTCAGTTTAAATATGTAAATATGTATATGATATAATCATTTAAATAGGTTACACACATATAATACTATATACTCACCCATTTCATGCCCTTTATAAATGATAACTAATTCTTGCAACAATTATACATAGTATTAATAAATATATTAATACTTTTTATACACAAATTTGAAGGACAAAGAAGATCAATAACATGATCAAAGTTGCACACATAGCAGTGATAGACCAAAAGGATTTAAACATAGGCAGTCCTGCATCAACATCCTTACTTCTCACTACTTAAGTGTATTTCAGGATATAATTTTTTCCTGGAAATATGGTTCCTGAAATATATATATATATACATATATATATGCATATATGTGTGTGTGTGTGTGTGTGTGTGTGAAATCATGATGTGTACGTATACATGATACACATGTGTACACAGTTGTTACTACCATTTTATAGTAGTTGTTTTGGGGGTTTTGTCTTGGTTTTCTAGTTGGCTTTTTTTCTTTTCTTTTCTTTTTTCTTTTTTTTTTTCTTTTTCTTTTTTGACACTGTCTTGCTATGCAAACATAACTAGCCTGAACTTACTTTGCAGTACAGGTTGGTCTCTAAATTAAGGTAATCTCCTGTCTCACCCTTCCAATTGCTGAGAGTACAGGCTTACAGGCATTCACTACTCCTGGCTAGAAACAGTTTCCAAATAGAGGATGAAGTTATGTGACTAATTAACAACATGTTTAAGTATATATACTTAAATATATATATATATATATAGTGTATTTTTTTATTTTTTTATTTTTTTATTTTTTTATTTTTTTTATTCGATATAATTTATTTACATTTCAAATGATTTCCCCTTTTCTAGCCCCCCCCCACTCCCCAAAAGTCCCGTAAGCCCCCTTCTCTTCCCCTGTCCTCCCTCCCACCCCTTCCCAGTTCCCCGTTCTGGTTTTGCCAAATACTGTTTGACTGAGTCTTTCCAGAACCAGGGACCACTCCTGCTTTCTTCTTGTATCTCATTTGATGTGTGGATTATGTTTTGGGTATTCCAGTTTTCTAGGTTAATAACCACTTATTAGTGAGTGCATACCATGATTCACCTTTTGAGTCTGGGTTACCTCACTTAGTATGATGTTCTCTAGCTCCATCCATTTGCCTAAGAATTTCATGAATTCATTGTTTCTAATGGCTGAATAGTACTCCATTGTGTAGATATACCACATTTTTTGCATCCACTCTTCTGTTGAGGGATACCTGGGTTCTTTCCAGCATCTGGCAATTATAAATAGGGCTGCTATGAACATAGTAGAGCATGTATCCTTATTACATGGTGGGGAATCCTCTGGGTATATGCCCAGGAGTGGTATAGCAGGATCTTCTGGAAGTGAGGTGCCCAGTTTTCGGAGGAACCGCCAGACTGATTTCCAGAGTGGTTGTACCAATTTGCAACCCCACCAGCAGTGGAGGAGTGTTCCTCTTTCTCTGCACCCTCTCCAACACCTGCTGTCTCCTGATGATGAGAGGATGATTGACATCCCGCTAGGGACGGAGTAAACTCACGCACGATTTCATCCTGCTGCTCGGAACGAGACCCAATGTAGTTAATGGGTGGTGACGTTTCTGAAATACTTCGTGTACAGTTTTCAGAGCACAGTTGACTAGAAATCAAGTCATTAAAAAGTAAAATTGATGGTTTTATTTTCTTATTACATGGAAAGCACACTTTAATAAGCCTTGATTGGAAGAGATAGGACTTGATACATCTGTTTTCACATTTTCCATCAAACTTTTTTTCTTCAGGAGGGAGATCAAGGTCATTACATGAATAAGTTCTCAGTACAAAAAGTAAAACTTTTACTTACTAATTTTCTATGTGTTAACCCTATTCTCCGATAACTAGGCACTCTGGCAACACAAAATGAATCAAAATAACAACACTATCCTGGGAAGAGTTTGGTCTAATGAACAGTGAAAGCAGAAATGACATTATGCATTTGTACATCCCTAAGTGGTACAACAGGTGTACCTGTTACACCTTCTCCATGCAGGGATATACTCTGCTTCTGGGGAAAGTAACATGGGCTTCCCCACAGAGAGCTGTGTGGAACTTGAAATGGGCATGGAGACTGAAGCCCTGGGCTGCTAGAGAGCAGGGTGTAGGAAGGAAACAGACGTAGAGAAGGAGTGGGGGAGGCCAGGTATCCAGGCAGTGGAGATCTAGTGGACCTGATTGCCCATCTAACTTAAGCCATGGGTGACAAAAAGCCATCAGAAGTATGGAGGACATCAGCCAGGCGTGGTGATACCTAACTTCAATCCCAGCACTTGGGAGGCAGAGACAAGTAGATTATATAGTGTATTATTAGTCCCTAAAAATCTAAACAGAGTACATGTGTCTGCATGTATACTTGCATGTACCTTTTAGTTGGTTTCAGGTGTGAAGTGTTTAAAGGTAAGTTAAAAAGAACATCTGAGAGAGAAAGTTGCTGTTTAAAGAATGTCCATAGTCTATCTCCTAGACTACAAAGTTGATCAGAGTTGCTTTTCCTACTTTTTAACCAGAAGGTTGGGCCCTGAAGTGGATTTGTGCATTCACTTAAACATTCTTCACCCATTCACGGGGCCATCTTTCTGGATTCAACCCTCATCTTTCTCTGTTTAATCTTTTTCCCATATCACTTCCTATGGAACACCCATGTATAAAACTCATCAATAATTAAGATCTCCTGTCCTGTGAAATCAACTTCTGCTTTGTTTCCAAATGCCAAATAATATTTTGAATTCTCACTTCTTTTCTTGGAATGCAAACCCCCTTGGGGGATTTTTACTTCTCTCTATAACCCACAGAATCAGCTAAAATGCATTGCTTGAAGCATAAATATTAATTAAAGTCATTGTCATGAGAGAATATCCATCAAGTCTTTTCATTTGACCATGTCTCTCCATATCAAAGGAAATCATTTGAGCTGTTGATAGCTGTGGTAAGGCTTCAGTGTGTGGCCTTCAGGGCATTAAACTTGAAAATGTTCCGAAAATTAGAAAATATATTAAAACAGAAGACACATAAAATACATAAAATAACGGTTTCATTTATGTCCCAAGAACATTTACATATGAATATTTTATTCCTCATTAAGTGATATTATTACTTCTCATTCTTATTTTATGCCTGAGTTTCAGCTTTGCGTGGCCCCTGGGCAAGAATGCAGCACGGTAAAATAATTTGTAAAGTTAAACTAATTGTTCATTAATTCTCCAAGGAATTTTGTTTTCCATATTAACTTTTTCATTACCTAACACCTTTCATAACCTAGCACATTATAAAAAAAATAAATAAAATTAAATTACATAGCTTCTATAAAGTAATTTCCCCTGTAAACTTACAATATCATTTATCTCCAGAGGGAACTATATTTTTAAAAATTAATATTAGAGATATTATCATTTCAAACCTTATGCAATGCAGATATATAAGTTATATTTAACACTGCTGCTTTTGCATTTATTCATAATGTGAAGAGTTCCATTTAACCAAAGCTGCCTAATAATATGCTCTGGTTCCAGTGCATAAACAAGATGTGAACAGCATCAAGAAAGACATAGCTTAAGAAATCTTAAAACTCACATCCTCTTATTTTTTGTTTTTTGTTTTTTATTTCACATTTTGTTAAATTTCTCTTCCTTCTAGGGCCTAATATCTTTTAGTGAGAGAAATTAGATAAACAAGACAAGTCAGGAAAAGAAATAGCAGCAATAAAGCAAAAATGATGAAAAGATTAAATTCTATGTCAGCCATACTAGCAGCTTCTTAGAAGGGGGAATCAAAATACACAAGGCTCACAATCAACCAATGGAGCATAGGGTCCCCAATGGAGGAGCTGGAGAAAGGACTCAAGGAGAATGGACCTGAAAACAGAAACTGAACAGGGACACAGTGATCAACAAAACCAGGAGCTGGTTCTTTGAGAAAATCAACAAGATAGATAAACCCTTAGCCAGACTGACCAAAGGGCACAGAGAAAGTATCCAAATTAACAAACTTAGAAATGAAAAGGGAGATATAACAACAGAAACTGAGGAAATTCAAAAAATCATTAGATCCTACTACAAAAGCCTATACTCAACACAACTGAAGAATCTGGACAGTTTCCTAGACAGAGATTAGACAACAAAACTAAATCAGGATCAAATAGATCATCTAAACAGTCCCATAACACCTGAAGAAATAAAAAGGGTCACAGAAAGTATCCCAACCAAAAAAAGCACAGGACCATATGGCTTCAGTGCTTCTATCAGACCTTCATAGAAGACCTAACACCAATACTCTTCAAACTTTTCCACAAAATAGAAACAGAAGAAACTCTATCCAACTCGTTCTATGAAGCCACAATTACGCTGATACCAAAACCACACAAAGATCCAGCAAAGAAAGAGAACTTCAGGCCAATTTCCCTTATGAATATTGATGCAAAAATACTCAATAAAATTCTTGCCAACTGAATCCAAGAACACATCAAAACGATCATCCACCATGATCAAGTAGGCTTTATCCCGGGAATGCAGGGTTGGTTCAATATACGGAAATCCATCAATGCAATCTACTACATAAACAAACTCAAAGAAAAAAACCATATGATCATCTCATTAGATGCTGAAAAAGCATTTGACAAAATTCAGCATCCTTTCATGCTAAAAATCTTGGAAAGAACAGGAATTCAAGGGCCATACCTAAACATCATTAAAGCAATATACAGCAAACCTTTAGCCAACATCAAACTAAACGGAGAGAAACTTGAAGCAATCCCACTAAAATCAGGGACTAGACAAGGCTGTTCTCTCTCTCCATATCTTTTCAATATAGTACTTGAAGTTCTAGCTAGAGCAATTAGACAACATAAGGAGGTCAAGGAGATACAAATTGGAAAGAAAGAAGTCAAATTATCACTATTTGCAGATGACATGATAGTCTACTTAAGTGACCCGAAAACCTCCACCAGAGAACTCCTACAGCTGATAAACAACTTCAGCAAAGTGGTTATAAAATCAACTCAAGCAAATCAGTTGCCTTCCTATACTCAAAGGATAAGCAGGCTGAGAAAGAAGTTAGGGAAATGACACCCTTCACAATAGCCACAAACAATATAAAGTATCTTGGTGTGACTCTAACCAAACAAGTGAAAGATCTATACGACAAGAACTCCAGGTCTCTGAAGAAGGAAATTTAAGAAGACCTCAGACAATGGAAAAATCTGCCATGCTCATGGATTGGCAGGGTTAATATAGTTAAAATGGCCATCTTGCCAAAAGCAATCTACAGATCCAATGCAATCCCCATCAAAATCCCAACTCAGTTCTTCACAGAGTTAGAGAAAGCAATTCTCAAATTCATCTGGAATAACAAAAAACCCAGGATAGCTAAAACTAGTCTCAACAACAAAAGAAATTCTGGGGGAATCAGTATCCCTGACTTCAAGCAATACTACAGAGCAATAGTGTTAAAAACTGCATGATATTGGTATAGTGAAAGACAAGTGGACCAATGGAATAGAATTGAAGACCCAGAAATGAATCCACACACCTACGGTCACTTGATCTTCGACAAAGGAGCCAAAAACATCCAGTGGAAAAAGGATAGCCTTTTCAACAAATGGTGCTGGTTCGATTGGAGGTCAGCATGCAGAAGAATGCGAATTAATCCATTCTTGTCTCCATGTACTAAACACCACTCCAAGTGGACCAAGGACCTCCACATAAAACCAGACACACTGAAACTAATAGAAAAGAAACTGGGGAAAACCCTTGAGGACATGGGCACAGGGGAAAAGTTCCTGAACAGATCACCAATAGCTTATGCTCTAAGATCAAGAATTGACAAATGGGACCTCATAAAATTACAAAGTTTCTGTAAGGCAAAGGACACTGTTAAAAGGGCAAAATGGCAACCAACAAACTGGGAAAGGATCTTCACCAACCCTACATCCAATAGAGGGCTAATATCCAATATATACAAAGAACTCAAATAACCAAATTTGAACCAAATAACCCTATTAAAAAATGGGGTACAGATCTAAACAAAGAATTTTCACCTGAAGAAATTCGGATGGCCGAGAGGCACCTTAAGAAGTGCTCAACATCATTAGTCATTAGGGAAATGCAAATCAAAACAACCCTGAGATTTCACCTTACACCAGTCAGAATGGCTAAGGTTAAAAACTCAGGAGACAGCTGGTGTTGGCGAGGATGTGGAGAAAGAGGAACACTCCTCCACTGCTGGTGGGGCTGTAAGATGGTACAACCACTTTGGAAATCAGTCTGGCGGTTCCTCAGAAAACTGGACATGACACTTCCAGAGGACCCTGCTATACCTCTCCTGAATACCCAAAGGGTTCCCCGGCATGCAATAAAGATACATGCTCCATTATGTTCATAACAGCCTTATTTATAATAGCCAGAAGCTGGAAAGAACCCAGATGTCCCTCAAAGGAGGAATGGATACAGAAAATGTGGTATATTTATACAATGGAATACTACTCAGCAATTAAAAATAATGAATTCACAAAATTTTTAGGCAAATGGTTTGATCCTAAGTGAGATCACCCAATCACAAAAGAATACACATGGAATGCAATCTCTGATAAGTGGATATTAATTAGCCCAGAAGCTCTGAATCCCCAAGGCACAAATCGCATAACAAATGACTCCCATGAAGAAGTATGGAGAGGGTCCTGATCCCGGAAAGGATTGATCTAGCATTGGAGGGGAATATAAAGACAGAGTAAAAGGAGGGAGGTGATTGGAGAATGGGTGGAGAGAAGAAGGTTTATGGGACATATGGGGAGGGGGGATCTGGGAAAGGGGAAATCATTTGGAATGTAAACAAAGAATATAGAAAATAAAAATATTAAAAAAATAAAATAAAATAAAAAGAAGGAGTAACAAAATAATCAATGGAGCAAATACAGAGACAAAGTGTGGAGCAGAGACTGGAAGAAAGGCCATCCAGAGACTGTCCCACTTGCGGATCCATCCTACATGCAGACCACAAACCCACACACTATTGCTGAAGCCAAGAAGTGTTTACTAACAGGAATCCGATATAGCTGTCTCCTGAGAGGCTCTGCCAGAGCCTGCCATATATAGATGTGGATGCTCACAGCCAACCATGGAGCTGCTCAGGGGATCTCCAATGAAGGAGCTAGAGAAAGGACTGAAGGAGCTGAAGGGATTTGCAACCCCATAGGAAGAGCAACAATATCAACCAACCAGAGCTCACAGTGTCTAAACAACCCAGCAAGGAATACACATTGAGGGACCCATGGCTCCATATGTAGCCGATGTCCTTGTCAGGCATCAATGGGAGAAGAAGCCCTTGGTCCTGTGAAAGCTCAATGCCCCAGTGTAGGCGCATAAGAGTATAGAGAGGTGGGAGTGGGTGAGTAGGTGGAGCACACCCTCACAGAAGCAGGAGGATGAGGGGTGGGATAGGGGGTTTCTTTGGGATGGAATTAGGAAAGGAGATAACATTTGAAATGTAAATAAATAAAACATCCAATAAAAAAGTCAGCACCACCAACAAAAAGACAAATAGCCTGATTTGAATGTGGGCCAAGTGCCTGCAAGTTCATCACTACTAACCATCATTAAACACAAATTGAACCACAATGAGATCTCATCCCACATTCATGAAATGATTATTTTTGAAAGGACAAAAGTGTTGAAAGGGTAGGGAGGAAAGTTACCCTTGAACGCTATTGGAAGGGGTCTTTTTTATTTGAATCAAAACTTCATGTAGCAAAAGACTTGAGATAGTAACATTTTAAAATTTATTTTAATTCTTCATCAGTTTCATATATATATATATATATATATATATATATATGGGATATATACACAGATATATGTATATGTGATATGTATTTATTATATATGTGTGTGCATACATTATATATAAATATATATCAGACATGTAACATATATATGATATATATGTACATATATATGATATGTGTATATAATATAGACATATATCATGTGCATAATGTATATCATGAATTTGAATCATTTTTACTCCCTATTACCATTTTAGCAGAACATCATTAGCATATGTACATATGTATGTGGTTCTGATAATGTACTTCTAATAATGAAACTTACACATCTCTACTTTCTTTTTTATTGTGTTTTTTGCTTAAACAATAATAGCAACTTTATAATAAATTGATGAATTAAAATACAACCAACATGAAAACAGTGACATGTCCTGCTTAATCATGCTCTGTGCCTGAGGACAACACATGGTTACCATGTGCACCTGGGGTAATGAGTACAAGATGGCCCCCAGACCCTCTTCTTTGGCTCCCTTAATTCCCAGCCAGACATGTTTGGATGCTATCCCAGTTCCAGACTTTAGACTTCATTGCAGGACTTGGAACCCTATATCTTCTTCCTAACTTCATCCTAAAGAACTGACAATGAGTTCTTTTGTATAAAGGACTCCAGCCCATCATCACCATGTGTAATTTTTCTCCTGGCTGATATTTCATCAAGCTTGGTCCATGAGATACTGTTGATCTGGCATAGCGATAGCTGGTTAAGCTTCCCCACCAGTGGTCTCCACATTGCAGAAACTGGCTGATCATCTCCAGAGCCTTCCCAGGCACTACTCATTACAGAGATCCTGTTTCTAGAAGTGCCTGTATCAATCCCTCTCTCAGATTCCAGGTCATTTGTTCTCTAGCCACTGACTGACCTGGAGAGTAAGAACAATCACACATTCAAACAGACACACACCTCTTTCAGGAACATGAACTTGTTCACCTCAGAAAACACATAGAAACGGAGCAACCGGATTTGGAAACTTGGCACCATGCAACACTAAATGTTTGCCAATCTTTGATATACTCAAATACACAAACAATCCACAGCATTGACTCCAGCAGTAATTGATAGAGGCTCACAGCAAAATCCTTAGGCCTTCATTTCTCAATTGAAAAACCTGACAAGACCTACATGGAAGGAAAAATACAAGAAAAAAAAAAGACTCTGAAATCAATACCTTTCATCTGCAGAAGACAGAGAGGAAAGGAGAAACCCTTGCCCTGGGCTGGTGTTTATCTCCTTCCTATTCCCTGGGCTCCAAAGACCATGTGGAATGGCAGGAAAAAAATAGAACCTGAAAGTATTGCAGTGTTTCTCTCAGTGTGTTCTGGGAACAGCAGGGTCTCTGTCTTCCCACAGCTTAAACATCATGGAGAAGACAGACAAGAGTCAAACAACTAAGTTTAGAACATCGAATAGGTAGAGTGGGAGGAAAAAAATAAAGCAGATCACATACACATGATAGTGTGTTGTATACATTGAATTTGGGGGTTTCTGTCATTCTTTTTTCCTCTTTGTTTTTTGTTTATTTGTTTGGTTGGTTGGTTAGTTGTTCCTTTTTTGAGACAGGGTCTTGTGTTTAACAGCTGACCTCAAACTCCCTAAGCCAAAGAGATCTTGAACTCCTAATCTTCCTGTTTCTACCCCATGGGATTACAAGGGCACACCACTTGCTGTGTGTAATGAGGTGCTGGAGATCCAACCCAGGGCTCTGCATGACAGGCAAGCACTCCAACACCTGAGCTGCATCCATAGCCTGGGAACATCTCTCAAGAGATTGGGTGTGGCTGGAGTGAGGCAAAGTCCGACAGACATGTGAGAGAACACTCAGACAGATGGGAGGAGAAATGCAAAAACACTCACCAAGGATGTGTAACACACTAAGAACAGGAGTAAAAATTGAAAGCTGGTAGGATATTAATTGAAAATTATTGCTTTGTAAGTTGTGAACTCCTTTTCCCTTTCAGTGTCACAGGAAGACATTTTATAGTGCCTTAATAACAGGACCAAATATTTCACTTGCATGTAGTACAATTATACATTTAATCTCTTGGCTACATTTTTTTTACAATATCCTTCCATAATCTTACAATAAATGTCTTCCCATCTTCAATAAATATGATTTACTTTGGTGAATTGAATGTTAGCAAAGGCGACATACAGACTTTAAATGTGCTTACATTAGCTGTCTAGGCCTCTAGAGACATTAGCCTGATGACCACTAAAAGTTAAACTCCAGGTCCTCACTGTTCCTTCACCCAGGGTCCAGTGTCAGACCCATGGGAAAACCCAAAGGAGACCCCCCCCCCGCAGCTGTTAATTCTTCTATGTACAATAAACTTCTGGAGGTCATGATGATGTGTTAGGCAAGCAAGAACTGATGCACCACAGGGGAATTTCAGTCACAGGAATAAGATAACCTGAGTTCTAATTTTTCAATGACAACTACAAACAGATGTTATAGGACTCTCTGTAACGGAAGAAAGACAAGTGGTGGAGTGAATGGTGTGGAGGATGCTCGAAGGTCAAAGTGAGACTTGGTAGTGGTATCAGTCATGAGGACAGCGATGGAGATGATGGGCTTTGTTAGTGATGGAGATAGGGAAGGGAAGGAGTGAATTAAAGCAGTGTTATAATGTGATCTTCCAGTAATTTAATCATCCGGCTTATAATGTCGCCTGTCTGACCAGCCCAGCCTACATTTTTAAGCATAAAAATCAGCACATAGAGTGTTTTTGTCAACTCCCATATATCCAGGGACATCGTTGCTATGGCAGCCAAGCAATTCTCTTTAGGCAGCCAGGTGGAAACCAAATAGTTCTGAAGAATCCTAAGCTGACTGAATAGGTTGTTTTTGTCAACATCACACAACAAACTTCATAGCCGCCTTTAAAAGCTAAGAATAGCTAATTCAAACACTCTGGTTTGACATATAATTATCTTTTGGGTAAATCTGGGTTGGTTTTTTTTTCCCTTTTGCATTTTGTACAGAGGATTTTGTATTTTGTTGTTCTACCCTCAGGCCCTCTAATAAGAGGACAGCATGTCTCTCTACTCAGCAGAATAAGTTCTTGCAATCCCTCCCTCTTAGCCAAGGCTTTGCCTCACACCTGCATCCTCTCTCCTAAGCCATGTGAGACAATACCGGAGCCTGAAAGATCACCTGGCCTCTCTGCTACTCTTCCTCTGTCTCCTAGCCAAGGCAGTCTCTGGAGTCTCGAGGTCCTTTCTTTCCCAGAGAGCTTGCATCCACTCAGCTCTCCAGGACCTCTGTCTCCCACCTGCATAATGTGCACTCAGTTCAAATCCTTCATCACCAGATGCTAAATGAATAGAGACGGTCCATGACTTAGAATCCCTCATTCAGCCAATAACATCTCAGCTGCTAGCTTCCGTTATCTGGAGGATGTCTCATCCTACAGTGTGTACCACCAGCCATCTGCCTATGCATATGACCCTTGGGAGTGCTCCCATGACTCTTATTCACAATGGCCTTCACAGACATCTGTGACCCTCCTCTTTGAAGAGATCAGTTTAAAGAAGATGATAGATGATGAATTATTTCTTAAATCTGACAACCAGATTGCATCATAGTATATGAAGCATTATTTTACTGTTTGTGGTTGTTTGGATGAAAACGGCCCCCATAGACACATAGGTAATGGCCCTATTGGGAGTTATGGACTTAGAGTATGTGTGGGCTTTTTGGAGGAAGTGTGTTACTCAGGGTGGGCCTTTACTCAGGGTGGGATTTGAGGTTTCAGAAGCTCAAGCCAGGCCCAATGTTTCCACCTTCAGGCTTCAAGCCAAGAGGTAGAACTCTAGGCTCCATCGCCAGCATTATGTCTGCCTGCGTGCCACCATGACTTCACCAGTATTACAGTAGACTAAACTGAAGTGTAAGCTAGCCCCCAATTAAATGCTTTCCTTTATAATAGTTACCATATTTGTGGTATATCTTCTCAGCAATAGTAACCCTAACTAAGATACTGCATTCAGAACCGAAGTTTAAAAATACATAATGTCCAACTTCTAGTCAGGGAAAGAGTTGATCTAGCAGACTAGAAGAAAAGAACTAGCCCCCAGAGCACATGGCTATTCAAAACAGACACCACTGATGTGAGAAAAGACAGCCAAACAATCCATTAAACTCATTAAAGTCCTGAGGAACTTGAGAGCACTCAAAATAAATTACATTTTTGGCACAGAAATTAAGGTAAAATCTCTGAGAAAAGAGTTTAGAACTGTTTGTAATCTGGAGGGCCATGTTTTCCTGTGTTTTAAGAAGAAGCTTTGCAAATGTTCAAGAAAGATCTGTTGCCTGGTTTTTATGAAGCCAGCATGTGTTAGGCAATTATGATGCCTTACTGGTGAGAAAGTGTCTGCTTGCTCTTTCATTTCAGGTAAGTGTGAAGTGTGCTATCGTACAACAACTAAACACACATTTGGAACACTAAGGAGGCACAGAACTTGCATGATTCAGTCATATTCCTCAAGGACATGAATTCCTCCTACCATATACTTCAAAGTCTTGTCCATGCCAGCAAAAACGCGACATTTTGCTCTCCTAATTCATTCAAATTTGCAAAAGCCATGAGACTAAATATCTCAACTAGAATCATCAGCATCTGGTTAAATTAAAGAGTTGATGTTATAATATTCTCTGGAAACAAATCTTCTTACAGCCAGATGAGAGTACAGAGGTAGATTCTTCAACAACATCGGAGAAGCATGAACTACACATAAAAAATGTGAGAAATCAGAAAATGTACTTCACTGTGAATTCCCAAACGTGGAGCAAAATTCCATTCTTTGCCTCTGTGTCCAATTGTTCCTGTCCTTGAAGGCTGTGTGTACACTTCTTCAATGATGAGAGTTGAACAAAGAGGGACAAAGAGCATATGAACTTAAATTTCTCATTTGTGGTACTGATCATGCAGCACTGACTACACTTGGTGATAATGTTCAAATCTTTTATTCCTCAAATATTCACACATTGATATTGTCTCTAGTGAGATAATGAGAGGTGATATGTAACTTTTAAAAATTGGGGCATCCCAGGGGTTTCCACCTATTAGGTCATTGAGGTGTCCTACCCTTAGAAGGTATTATAGTATTCTTGGGACCTTTTACTTTTGATAAAAACCTAAGCCTGACTCCTCCCTTCAGTTGGTCTACTGTTTCCTGATTGATAACAAGTCCTTTTGATACTACCACTCTTGGTAATGTGACACAGCTGAGAAGGTCCTAACTAGAAATGCTCAAACCAGAATCCTTTAATCTCCAAAATCTGAGTTCAACCAATCATGCCTTTGTGAGATGTCTGCTTCATAAAGTTTATTATCAGACAAAAAACTGACTAATAAGAAGTGTTTCATAAATGTAAGACTTCTTACAGCAATATAAATATTGATGCCTTAAAAGATACACATGATAACCATCTCCAAAGAACGTGTTAGAAATTTCTAGCATTATGTCCATGAGACCCTCCATCTCAACACATCCAAACCAAAACAAGTGTTTCCCCCATTGAAACATTTCTAAGATTGCTACCTCAGCCTTCATACCACCTTGTCAGGCAATCTAAAACTTGTTGCATTTTCTATTTTCCAATATCCATTATCCAGTTGCTCAATAAATCCTGGAAATTCTGTCTCTAAAAATCTCTCAGGGAAATGCATTGTCTTTAAATCCTCATAGTCAGTCATAGACTCTTAGCTCTTATTTAAATCCAGGCATATATGTGCCAGCCCCAAATATAACCAAGTGTTTTCATGTCTTCCTGACTTTGTACTTGACTAATATAACCTTACTATACTCACTCTATCTGGTGCAATCACATTCCTCCTTAGAAACACGATTTGTGTTTAACAGGTAAGTGATTTCTTTAATTACGCCTCTCTTAGCAATGTATTTTTCCAAATAATGTCACCATCTCCTCCCCCCCCAGGTTCTCCTTAATATCGTGCTCATTCTATAGTAACCTATGTGTTAAGAAGACAGACACACAACGAGATCCTTAGTGTAATCGAGACATTTGTCCTTATCATTGTGAAAAGCCCAGAGAACAAAATGCAGTCTTGAGTAAATTGAATGGACCAGAGCATCTTTAGGGTGCTCACCTCTATCACACAAGGAACATCTATGCTGTGAATTTTTTGTTTTAAATTTTGAATCTATGTTTTGAATGATCTACTTGAAGATCATCTTAGGACCAGGGTCAAAGAGAATATGGGCTTTTCTTACTTCAAGATTCCCAGAAATCACCAATTAAATATGTTCCACTGAATTGAGTTATACTGTTTGCAGAGACTTCCCTAATCTTGACCCAAACACATGTTCTGCACATGCCCATTCTGCTGCCTAATAGCTGCTTGCTTTGCTGTCCTCTAAAGCATTATGTATGCTAGGGGATATGGGATCTGGTATTTTCCTTAGGTCTTGGAAATTCTCCAGTGCTAACAGTGAACTACCCACTGAGTCTTTGCAAGAGATCCCTTGGCCAAAAATTTGGGTACTTTAGCTCAATCAAGGTGACATAAAATTAATAGTCACTGTGCTAAATCACTACAACCTTAGCATCACAGAGTTTTCCCACTTAGTCTCACGGTTTAACATATATATTTATTTATAACATATATTAACATAAATATATATATTTGTTTATATGAGTCATCCGTTTCTTAACTTTGTATGCCTTTTAGAATGTTCCCTTCATTCTCTGGTTTTTTGTTATTTTGAAGGTTTATTTTTCTCACTCCATGCATATTTAACTAGTCATTGCTAAACTTGAAGTACAGCTTTCTGGAGAGAATTCAAAAGCATCTTCTTAAAACACATCAAAATAGTCAATGCTCTTCCCTTGGAAGTAATTCATAATGAACCCACAAGAGGATACACACAAATGGAAATACATTCAGATGAGATTTCAACACCTCACCATGTCGTGCATGGAATATTACTCTCTGCCTCTTAGTGCAGAGAGGTTCCTACTGCTGATGATGGCATTTCCAAGGAGCTTTGTTCTGTGAGAGTGCTAATTTTCCACAGCAGCTCTTAGGTGAGAGCCACTGTTAGTCTTTAGAAGAGCCTGGGATAGCTACACCTCTGGAAATTCTGGAAAAAAAGAACTTCCATGTATTCACTCTTCATGCCATTATTTTTGCCATGATCTCTGGAGTGTCTCTCAGTACCAAACAACATTCTAGTTTTTGAGAATAGCTTTGGGTATTTGTACTATAGAGGCAAATTATTTTCTTATCCAAAGTTAATACTAAGGCTTATGGTAATTTGTGCTTGAATTCTAAAAGCATAGTTATTCTTTTTCCTTGCTACCTGGGGGAAAGTTCTTCTATCTGGGATGTTGATGTTATCTTAATTTTTTTTCTTTTTTAATACCATTTTTTTTCTTTTCAAAATATTTGAAACTGTGAAATTTGTATATATTCACTGCTGCTAGTGACATAAAGGAAATTCATTAAGAGAAAGCTATCTCATGCTATCTTGAGGAGTCTAATATCAACAACTTGATGGACATTGTTTAATCTTTCCCTAAAGTAACAGTAATACCAAAGTTATTGTACAGTCGCTTGATTTTAGGAATGACATAACACACACTAACCCAAACTTGGTTTTCCTCACTTAACAGTTCTCTATAAAAAGCCTTATAGGTTAATGCACAGAAAGGTGTGTGTGTTTCTATGCATTAACATAGATACAGATACAGATAAAGATACAGATACAGATACAGATAGGTAATGTTCATCCTAAATTCCTGTAAAGGCCTTGATCCAAGGGTTTTTTACAGGCAGTTTATTTTGGAAAGTAAACCCAAGGCTAAGAGGTAGAGGGTGGAGACAAGTGAATCACAAGAGACAGAAAGTCACCTTGGCAGGTTATTGCCAAGGTAATCAAGACTATAAGTAGTAGGGGTTTTGAGGAACAGACTAGAATACAATCCCAAATTGCCCACCCCAAAGACAAAGGACATCTTTTTCTTATATGATCCATACTCCCTGGTGGTCAAGACTTCCTTGTGCCCTTTGCAATTTCAAGTTCCCATGTACACTGGAATAGCTGAAGTTCCTCCTACACATGCCACCAGTTGACTGAGTATCTCTCTACACAAGGAGAGATATAATGCAACTGACGAAAAGTATTGTCAGTTATACCTACATGCAGCTGGTTGCTAGAGCAACAGCTAGAGGACAGTTTGGATGGAGAGGATAAGAGATGATGCCCAAAAGATGTCTAAAACAATCCTGTTCATAACATTCTGTTTCATATCTGTCTAACATACACAGCTAAGTAGTTGTTTACATTCCTAATTTTATATTTTCACCATCATAATACTATACTGAATATCCGTAAATGCAGATTCTTATTTGCTAGTACATTTATACATATGTAATGTATTCCTCAGAGTGAACTTGCTGTTTCAACGCAGTCTCATCTATTAACACATCCATGCCTCCCATAGCAGTCAGTCTATTCCTGTCTGCCGTGTTCAAGTGAGGAAGACTAGAGTTGAGGATGTAAAGACAGAGAGCAGTGTCATACTAATGATGGCATTCCAAGTATATTCTGAGACTTTGAAAGATAGAATACTTGAATAGCGTTCATTTTTAACCATTCATTCATTTTATGTTATTGGCAAGCAAACCCCAGGCATGGCAGATGCCACACAAACACTCTACTATTGAGCTACATCTTTAGCCCTGTGTTCATTTTCTTAATCTTATATCAGGAATCTTTTCAGCCATTTCACTATCATAACATTGGGAAAGGGGGTTGGTTACCATTCCCAGAAGAAGCTGCTGTGATGCTAGAATTCTTCATCCAAAAGGATGAAGGGGAAAATCAACCCAGTAAGAATGTTTCACTGGAAGGCTACCTTCAGGTCAAGGAGGGGTAAATAATCTTTGGCTGAGGACTACAAGGTAGATAGCTCAGCACAGCACCTCAGTGAATGCTGTATTAAACACAATGTCTTCTCCATACCTCAATTAGTAGTTTAAAATAGTTAATCAACAGGGTACATTTTTGTGGTTAAAAAAAAAATCTCTTGCAAGTTCCTTCCTCTAATCTTCCACTATACACCAAAACCAAGCATGTATTCTATCTCTTTAAAAAACAGCAATTTTTATCTTTATAGAAACTATCTTTAAAGAGATCAAAGATTTACACATGCAATAATTAGCCTGGGTATATGAAATAGGAAATGCATCTTAAAATTCTAGTTATGAGACTTTTAATAAACACTATCAATAAAAACCTCTTAGGGCTTAGTCTACTTACCATGCTAAAGATTCAGTAATAACAACACTTTACAGACAAACGGAACTCAAGATAATTTATTTTTCAAGAGCATAAAAAGCAAGGATGCTCCAGGGAAATTTTATCAGCCATTGCCAAAAGGAAATAATTTTCAGACTTTCTGAAGGCATGGATATTGTTAGTCTGACTTAAAAAAAAAACTATGGTAATATTTGTCTCTCTGAAAAATTACAGTGTGTAGACTTCTAGAAAGTAAAATACTTTTCATAACAACAAAAAATTTATAAGTTCTCAAAAACAGTTGCAATGGCCAGATAAAGGTGCACTTGAAAACCAGGAGTTTTTCTTTTTACAATATAGTTTGTGTTGTTGTTTATGTGTTTATGTCTATGCTTGCAAACATACATGTGTGGCTACTCACAGAGACCAAAAGGAGATGTCTGACCGACCTCTTAAAGCTGAAGATACATTTGTGAAAAGACTAGACTCCAAATTGGGGTCCTCTCACAGAACAGTAAGGACTCTTAACTGTGAAAACAGCTTTCCTTCGCCCAAGAGGTTTTTCATTAGTGAAGGTAGTTTATTTAAATTCAGAAAAGTTTTCCTATCTTCACTGTCACCTCTTCCTCTGTGTTATCCAAAAAGTGAGCAATTAAAGAGACGCTTCTGAAGCAGATGATGAGAGCAGCTGGAGAGACCCACCCACTGCCGAATTGGAGAGTAAGCCCAAATTGGAAATCTCCATTGGGTTTCTCCCCTTGCAGCTCCAGAAAACCTGTGCAAGAGGGGTAGAAAGAATCGTAGGAGTCAGAGGGTTTGAGGACTCGAGGACATCATGGCCCACAGAGTCAGCTAAACAAGGCTCATAGGTGCTCACATATACTGAAGCAGCAATCACAGACCGTGCATGGGTCTATGCTATGCCTTCAGCAGGTATATTATAACTGTTAACTTGGTGTTTCTATGAGACTCTTAACAGTAGGAGTAGAGGCTTTTCTGATTCTGAGGGTTTGTGCCCTGTCTCTTTTTCTTCTTCTTCTTCTTGCCCCAGTCTTTTACTGATATTCCAAAAATGCAGGTAGAAAAAAAGACACTGTATTTGTCATTGACAAATCAAATAAAAAGAAAAACCATATCCCACAAAGAATCAAGAATTGCAATTGTTCCCCAAAGTTTCAAGCTTTCCCTACTCCCAGGCCTGTGGCCAAAATAATAATAACTGCAGATTTACAATTACCTAAACTTTAACTTTGACTTACTATACTTCAGAATTCAGAGCTCCAAGGTCAGCTACTTGCATTTTCTTGTGAAGCTCTAATGATAAATAACACGGACAAAACTGCCAGGCAGTGGCCAGAATCAAGTTAACCCTTAACTTAGTAGTTCTGTTAGCTTTCTGCTTCTGCACATTGCACACAATGACTCTCCTAAGAGTCCCAGTGTTTTGACTTATTTTTACTAGTATAATATTTAACATATTCTATGCTTGCTTATCCAAGAACCACACTTAAATATTGTGCAAAACTTATTTTATAACTTTAGCAGGTTTTTTCCTTTCTTGGTATCCCAAGGTTGGCTCTATTTTCTTTTCTTTTTTTTTTTTAATTTTTTTTAAATTTTTTTTATTTATTTTCTATAGTCTTTGTTTACATTCTAGAAGCCTTCCCCTTTCCCAGTAGCCCCCCATATGTTCCATAAGTCCTCTTCTCTGAAGAAAGAAATCGAAGAAGACCTCAGAAAATGGAAAAATCTGCCATACTCATGGATTGCCATCTTGTTAAAATGGCCATCTTGACAAAAGCAATATACAGATTCAATGCAATCCCCATCAAAATCCCAACTCAGTTCTTCACAGAATTGGAAAAAGCATGGGAAAAGTTCCTGAATAGAATGCCAATAGCTTATGCTCTAAGATCAAGAATTGACAAATGGGACCTCATAAAACTACAAAGTTTCTGTAAGGCAAAGGATACCGTCAAAAGGACAAAACATCAGCCAACAGACTGGGAAAGAATCTTCACTAACCCTAAATCCGACAGAGGGCTAATATCTAATATATACAAAGAACTCAAGAAAGTAGAACCAAGAGATCCAAATAACCCCATTAAAAAGTGGGGTACGGAGCTAAACAAAGAATTTTCACATGAAGAACTTCGGAGAGCTGAGAAACACCTTAAGAAATGTTCAATATCATTAATCATTAGGGAAATGCAAATCAAAACAACCTGAGATTTCACCTCACACCAGTCAGAATGGCTAAGGTCAAAAACTCAGGAGACAGCAGGTGTTGGCGAGGATGTGGAGAAAGAAGAACACTCCTCCACTGCTGGTGGGATTGCAAGATGGTGCAACCTCTCTGGAAATCAGTCTGGCGGTTCCTCAGAAAACTGGGTATGTCACTTCCTGAGGACCCTGTTATACCACTACTGGGCATATATCCAGAGGATTCCTCAGCATGCAATAAGGACACATGCTCCACTATGTTCATAGCAGCCCTATTTGTAGTAGCCAGAAGCTGGAAAGAACCTAGATGTCCTTCAACGGAGGAATGGATACAAAAAATGTGGTATATTTACACAATAGAGTACTATTCAGCCATTAGAAATAATGAATTCATGAAATTCATAGACAAATGGATGGGGCTGGAGAATATCATACTAAGTGAGGTAACCCAGTCTCAAAAGATCAATCATGGTATGCACTCACTGATAAGTGGATATTAGCCTAGAAACTTTGAATACCCAGGGCATAATCCACAAATTAAATGATGTCCAAAAAGAATGGAGGAGTGGTCCCTGGTTCTGGAAAGACTCAGTGCAAGAGTATAGGGGAATTCCAGAACAGGGAAGTAGGAAGGGGTGGGTGAAAGAATAGGGGGAGGGAAGAGGGCTTATGGGACTTGCGGGGAGTGGGGACCCAGAAAAGGGGAAATCATTTGCAATGTAAATAAAAAAATTAAATTAAATTTAAAAAAAAAAAGAAGAAGAAGAAAGAAGAAGAGGGCTCTAATCCTGGAAAGGCTTGATCCAGCATAGTAGGAGAGTACCAGGACAGAGAAAAGGGAGGGGAGAAGACAGGAGAATGGATGGAGAGAAGAGGGCCTATCTTATTGTAACTTGTAAACTATTTTTGGTTGATATTCCTAGGAAACCTGCTTCTTTTAAAAAGAAAAATAGAGCAGGAGTTGATCTGGGGGAGAGGGAAGGTTAGAGGCACGGGAGGGAAACTGAAGCCAGATGTATTGTATGAAATATAAAATAAAATAAAATAAAATAAAATAAAATAAAATAAAATAAAATAAAATAAAATAAAATGAAATGAAATAAAGTGTGCAACTGGCAGTCAAAGCCTGAATTCTGCAGCTTGTAAAGCTGTCAAAGTCTTGTCTCACTCATCTGTGCTTCCTGAGGGATGTGAGTGCCTGCCTTTAAGGTTTCCTGTGGAAATGAAATGGGATAGTTCAGGGAGGTACAACGGCAATGAGTTTCCCACAGTTGACAAGCAGGACATGTCAGCTGTTACTGTCACGTCGTACATCACATGTGAAAGAAGCAGAGTTCTCTCAAAGAAGCAATTATAGTTATTGGAAAATATGATATTGCCAAGGCCAAGAGCACTGAGCATTCACCTGACACAGAACTTAGAACAGCAATAAGATTTAACTTCAATATAGTGAATGAGAAGCTTCCTATATGAATCAAAATATAAGTTCCATACAACTTCCTTTATAGGTAATTCTAGCCCTACTGGAAAATGGTAAGAAAGAACACACTGAAAAATAGTGCTCTCTGGAGCTTTGATTCATTATGTATTTCTGTATTTAATGCTCTGGTGTTATAAACTAAAATCTCTACTGAATAGAAACACTATTCACAATAGCCCAATAGCCCACAATGTAGTTTAGCACCATTGGAAGCAACCCAAAAGTTTTAGTTACTTAAATTTCCATAAAGTTCATTTAAATGTGGCTATTCCTGTCATAGTCTTCATCTCTGTAGGTAGCATTCTAAAAGCCAAACCCACCACAGAATCATATTAAATATAATTAAAGATTATTATAAATCCTGTCATATATCTAAGGAAACAGAGACATTAAGAAACCTACCATCTAGTAAAGTTTTTAATGTAAATACAAAACAATGCAACTAATGATATGGCCCATGTGAGGAGTGATATTCTTTTTTGAAATGTCGCCAACCTTGTAGCAGAACAAAGTGATGACTCTGAGAACAACATAACAAAATTCTTAGCAGACACATATCTGGTTTTTGTCTTTAATTATATTATGCTGGTTACATTACATGCTTGTGGTTTTTTTGGTTTCCTCAGTTTGCTCAAGACTTAGATCACAGACTACTCATTTAACAATGGCTCTAACAGCTCAGTGCTGGGTCATGCTTGGTAAAGGCCTCATGCTACCATTCCACCAACATATCTATCATGTTTAGTCTATCTATGCAACTGGCCTAATTAACAAAAATCATCACAGAATGGGAAGGAAGTCCTGAGTGAATGAGTGTTGCTGACATGGGCAAACCCACATCAAGAACCCCAAAGCCTCAGTCCCTCCAATGGGTATCATTGGTCAAGTTTCTTGTGCCCTCTCAGTCTCTAGCTTATCAAAAGTATACAGCAAACATGCCAGCCATTTCAGAAGACCTAATTCTGTTACTTACTTCTCCCGTGGTTTTTGCTAGTCAAAGTACCGGAATCCTAACTGTTAAATGTATGTCATTTCATGTAAAAACTCTATCGAACAGGATCTCTGTATTAGAGTCTTATTGCTGTGGAGAAACACTGTTACCATGGCAAAATTTTACAGGAAAATGTAGTGCTGAGTTTTGCTACACTGCTTTGGCTCGCAGTGGATCGCATGCATGCAACTGCCCAGGAGCTATCTTTAGAATGTAACACACACACACACACACACACACACACACACACACACACACACACACATTAGCTTATTTTTCAAATGCCTTGGCTACCTCAAAGGCTGGATACTCCTAAACCTTTCCATGGTACCCCACGTTCAATCTAGGCAGCAGTCAGTGGCCACCCACCCGAATTCTCACATGGCTCATTGGCTTTATCTCCTGCAGTTCCTGCGTCCCATCCTTCTTCCCCAAGTCATGGCAGTTCTGCATCTCTTTCTCTCTGCGTCCTGTCCTGTCTCCCATTGGATGCTGGCAGCTTTATTAATCTATCAAAAACCAATTGGGAATAAGGACCTTTAGCATTTGGTCATACAGATTCCTGATTGAATCAAAGTATTAGAACCAGTCTCTAACAGGAAAACTTTTCATTAGGGCTGGCTTGCAGTTCCAGAGGTTTCGTCCATTACTGTCATGGTAGGAAGCATGGCAGCGTGTAGGCAGACACAATGCTGGAGGAGGAGAGTTCTACAGTGAGCCGCTGAGTCTTGCTTGAGCTTCTGGAACCTCAAAGCCCACCCGCATTGACACACTTTGTCCTACAGGACCACACCTCTTGATGGGGCAACTCCCTATGAGCCTATGGAGAGGCCATTTTCATTCAAACTTAAATACTCTCTAAGGGTCTTTTCACTAGGACTTTTATGAAAATGTTTAAAAAGTTATTTAAATTAACTGTGGCCACAGAATGGAAATTATATTAAGCTTTTAGTATAACCTTACTTAAACTATACAAAGAAGATATATAGTACATTCCCTGAAGGATTTGGTGATATTTTCACTAACAGCTTATATTTCTAGACTTTCACTATCATTCACTAGCCAAATAAATTAGACGTGATGTATTGAATTCTTTCTTCCAGTCTTCTAGTAGGCATTTGTTACACTTTAGGTCCTGAATGAATTATAATTTTGAGGGGCAAACTGGGAGATGGTTCAGTTAGTAATGTGCTTTCCATTTAAGCATGAAGACCTGAATTCATATTTCTGTCACCATTATAAAAAGATTTGTGCAGCGATCTGTACAGACCAGCACTGGGAGGCAGAAGCAAAAGGATCCCTGGGGCCTGCTGGCCAGTTAGTCTAAGTGATCCCCAGTCTGTGAGAGTTCCATCTCAATAATAAGGTGGAGAAGGATCAAGAAAGATACCTAATACTGATTCCTGGCCTATTTCTATGTGCATATGCACCTACACACACACACACACACAAACACATACACACACACACACACAAACATAGATGCACACAAGTAACATTAGTCTTTCTTTAACAGATCTTTTATATTTCTCTCCCATGTATTAAATATTCTATGCACTGATTTCTTCAGAGTCAGCTGAGTTCTACAGGTTTATTGCTCTCTTCATAAGCCTTAGCCTGCAAGCCATATGCTGCGAGGCCTTGTTTGTACCTCTCTGAGGAACCATTATTCTTTCCCATGCTGGGGAACTTCCCAAAATCTAAATGCCTCTAGGCAGGAAAGTGATTTACTGTTCAGAGCATAAAACGAAATCAGATCCATATGCTGGGTGCCATTAGACTCTCAATGGACTATATTACACTGCTGGCAACAATAGTCCAGAGACATTTCTGTCTAATCACTTCCTGCTCGCTCTCTCCTTGTGGTCAGGAAACGTCACGCAGCATAATACTGGGGAGATAATATTGTAATGTCAAGTGCAAAGCTTTTAATCCCTGCTGCTGTAACCAAACAGCGTGGAATGGTGGGTGGCAGGAAACAAATAAGCTGCAAACTTTTGAGAAATTTGAGGGAGGCATAAATAGAAGAAGCAGGGAAGGAAGTGTTAGTTTAGAGGAAAGAATCAAAGTTGAACCACAAGGAACCAGACTAGAAGGGTTCATTTTTATTTTTTAAATCTACTTCAGAGTTACATTCTCAAAAGTATCCTATAACACTTCTATGCTTATTCCTTTAATAATTCTTCTTTCAAAAATGGTTTTGAAATTTCAAGGTCTCTAATATTATTATTAATTTTAATATGCTGAACTTGTGGATGTGTGGAAAGAATAAAGACCCTACCAGAACAAGAATTTGTAAGTAGCAGTGAGAGTGAAGCCATTAACTCAGATGATTTTGATGAAATGGATAAGATCCTATAAAGGCATAGAAATGGGTAGATGACAAGGATGGAAAGCAGTTTCCACATGAAAATTATTTTACATGTACTGTTATATCGTTTTCAAAATAATGACCTCATAGCTGGCTTGAGATGAGGTGAATGAATGAAGGCACAGCATCAGTTCTCTACTGCCCATCATTCATCTTTGTCCAGCATTCACCCTTTATCATCTCTACCACTGACTACTGCTACTGATCTGTCTTTATTTCTCTACCTTGCCCATCACCTCTCTGCACCCTCTACTAGTCTTATATGTAGCCACACTTTTTGTTTTAGTTTTGCCTATGTTAAAGAGGTTTGGGTCCCTTATCCACCAACCTGAACACTTCTCATACTTTAAAGTTGTTTGAATTCTGCTTGCTTGACATCTGAACATCCTTTGCTCCATACATCTTTGTCACTGGGTTATTGTGTTATTCTGACTTTTTTCTGATTTTACTTATGCCTTTACCAATACATGACGAAGATATTTAAGTTGGCCTTCTATATCAGTGGCATTTGGACATCTGGTGTTATTTGTTCAGTCCATACAAGCATATAGGTATGTAGTAAACTGAAATATTCAAAAATAAACCTAGGGCAGTCTGCTTTCCCCAGTGAACCTCCATTCTCCTGCCACCTCTCCACCCGCCCTCATCAGTCCCGTGGCTCCTGAACTATATAGGTTAGATTTCCTTTCCTCACCCTCCTCCCTGATCACTGTGAGCAGTCTGCTTTCCCCAGCTGACTTTCCTTCTCCAGCCTCCTCTCTACCCACTTTCATTAAACCTGTGGATCCCAAACCATACAGACCCTGACCCCAGAACCATACAACTTAAGGATATTCATTAGAGGAGTGCCACACCAGGACCCCCAAGATTAAGCCCCCTCCCAATACTCTACAACGGGAACATCCAGGAACCAAAGCCATTCTGATAACTAAAGACCCGCAGAAAAACATGATCAACAAAAGCCAGGATAGTATGACAGATACCTTACTACAGCAAGACCTGGATATCCTAATACAACCAAAGCACAAGAAAATGACCTTAAATCCAATCTAATAAAGATGATACAGGTCTTTAAAGAGGAAACAAATAAATCCCTTTAAAAAATACAGGGAAAGGTGAATCTAAAAGCTCACATATGTATCTGGTGGTATAGTGTTCAACTAAATAAGCCTCCTCAGCATCTTTCTTCTTCCTTTATATTCTTGGGATAACAGTGACTGTTTTGCATTGCATCCTGGAATTGTTAGGGGAAATCACATATGCATACTGATATGTACTGCATCTGAGTGCAGTGCAGTGTTCACTTGATGTCCTTGGAAAGCCTGCTCTTTTCTTGGAAAGACTGGATGGGGAAGGGGTGTGGACTGGGGAGGAGGGAAGATAGGGGAGGGACTAGAAGGAGCGGAGGGAGGGGAAGCTGTAGCCCAGGTACATTGTATGAGAAAAGAATAAATGATTTTCTTTTCTATTATGATATAAATAGATAGATAAATAGATAGATAGATAGATAGATAGATAGGCAGATGATGGATGGATAGATGGATGGATGGATTGATGGATGGGCAGGGAGGTATATAGATAGATGTTAGATAGATAGATGATTGATAGATTGATAGATAGATAGATGATTTATTGATAGATAGATAGATAGATAGATAGATAGATAGATAGATAGATGATGGATGGATGAATTGATGCATGGATGGATGGATAGGCAGGTAGATAGATAGATGATAGATAGATGTTAGATAGATAGATAGATAGATAGATAGATAGATAGATAGATAGATAGATGATAGAAAGATAAATAGAGGGTAGTAATGATGAGAGCTCCAGGACACTCAAAAAATTACTCTTGTTATGAAATGAAATGTGTCTTGGCCATATCAAACCACACTTTTGTTTCATAGGTATGTGAACTTTACCATACTTCAACAATGCCTTTGAATGAAATAGCTGCAAATTCATGGGGTTCATTCAAATGATCTTACATAGAAATGAAGACTAATTCTGACCCCACCATCTTCCTTCTCTACCTGCCACCAGTACCAGAATTGTTGACCTCCTGACATTACCACATGGATGACCTATCTCTGGAGTTTCTGGTAGATATTTTGGAATAGTTTCTACCAGGATGCTATCTCTGAAATTTTGGTTACCATGCTTTGAAAAGCCAAACCACATAGAGAGAACATATGGAGAACCTCAGGGGGAGGTCATAGCTGTGACTGAGCCTGCTTTTCAAGTATTATAGAACCAGAGTGAGGTGTGTGCCTTTGCAACTAAAATGGCTTTGACTGATGCCAGTTGGAAGCTACTTCCACTGTGAACCAGAATATCTACTTCAAATTGCACTTCAGAAGTGCTGGCCCAGAGAAGACACAAGCACAATAAAAGTAATCATTCCTGCCACTAAGAATTCATTTTATAAGTAACTGGGAAAGACTTTGCATACATCATAACAGTTTTACCTTTATCCTTTATTAGATTTGTTATTCAGAAAAGGCTAGGTATCTGAGGAGAACCGAGCAACCAGAAGTTGCAATGGTTTTAATAAAACCACCCCATTTGTTTAAATAACAAAAGGTTATATCTCAGTTTGCTTAAATATGATTTATACTTCATATACATGGTGGCTCAATGGGAAGGCTCACCTCAGTCTGACTAGATAGGGCCCCAGCTAATGGGTACTGCCAATCATTTAGATATCAGGTAACAGAATTCTATGAAGTCATACAACAGAAGTTAAATGCTAGACTTCAAAATTATATACATCATTTCTGTTCGCAATTCAACTATCAAAAACTAAGCAAGTAATTCTCCCTACCCACCTTGGGAGAAAAAACTCAACAGAATGTCGTGTACTTAAAATGAAGGGACCCAGAAAGACTTGATGAATTTCTCTTGGGGTTTGTGTTTTGATTTTTGCAGGACTGAAGATCAAACCCAGGGCTTATGCATGCTAGGCAAGCTCTGTATTATAGCTCAGCCCCTAGAAGTGATTGTTAAACAGAAATAATATCTCAAAAGATATTGCAAGATTAAACTTTTAAGCCTAAACCCTCTCCTTAACCTCTGGGCACAAGGTATTACTCATTTCTCCCTCCCAATGCCAGTGGCTTTTTATTGCTACCATTTTTGCCATACTGAACAACATCTGTGTCTCATCTTACCTATCTGCTGCACATTATCTGCATGTAAAGCAGTGGTTTAATGGTCTCCATGGAAACCAAGACTATCTGGTGGCTCTGCTAAACCTCGAATCACAGTTTGAGATTCATTCTCTCTCTCTCTCTCTCTCTCTCTCTCTCTCTCTCTCTCTCTCTCTCTCTCTCCTCCCTCCCTCCCTCCCTCTCTCCCTCCCTCTCCCTTTTTCCCTCCCTCCCTCTCTCCTTCCTCCCCCACTCCCCCAACCTATTCATCTCCATTTCCCTCTCCCTCTTCCCCTCCCTCTCTGCCTCTCTTGCTCTCTCCTGCTCCCTTTCTTCCTCCCTTCCTCTCTCCTTTCCTTCTTCCCTTTCTTTATGTCCCTCCCTCTGTCTCTCCATGTCTGTCTTCTCCTCATCAGATTTACATAAAGAGTTGATCGATCGTCCTTTTTACTTAAAATAAATAATAGTGCTTGGGCTTACATTCTGGCTTAAACATAAGAAGCACAGCAAAAAAGAAAAAATTTTCTGAAAATAAGATTTAAAAAATAGAAAATATGATGAGTAGGATTAGTATGACATAATGTGGGTCTGAATTCTAGATGAAGTATTCTCACTTACACCTTAATATTATAAACGTTTTACTTTCACATATACAACTGGGAGCTACAACGCTTCTCACTAATAAGATACTTATGAGGATAAAACAGATTATTTAAATAACCAAGCAAAATTTCACTCAAATAAAGTGCCATTCACTTTCAAAGCATTAATATTACAACTGTTTTAAACAAAAGAATAATGGCTGTTATAAAGGAGCCTTTGATAGATTTTGAAGATTTGTAGAAAGCCTTAGAAATTCCCAACCAATTAGCCCAGAAGCTCTGAATACCGAAGGCACAAATCGCATAACAAATGACTCCTGTGAAGAAGTATGGAGAGGGTCCTGATCCTGGAAAGGATTGATCTAGTAGCGTTGGAGGGGAATATAAGGACAGAGAAAAAGGAGGGAGGTGATTGGAGAATGGGTGGAGAGAAGAAGGTTTATGGGACATATGGGGAGGGGGGATCTGGGAAAGGGGAAATCATTTGGAATGTAAACAAAGAATATAGAAAATAAAAATATTTAAAAAAAGGAATTCCCAACCAATAATGCATTTTATCTCAAAGATGTAAGATTTTTAGGTGTAAGGTGAGAAATACAAAGCATAGGTGATTCTGTGGGATGTAATGTCTCCAATTAAGTACGTTCAGGAAAGTCTCCCCAAAGGCAACAGTCCAGAAAGGCTGCTCTGACAAAAAATGCCTTCCAACAGTAGGAGTGACCTAAATATTTTCCATTGCCATTTCTTCCTCCTTCAGAGTTTAGCAAAAATGTGGCTAACCCTGTTTCCTAGTTCTTTTTGAAATGTTATATGTCATATTTCCCAAGTTGATTCTTTTCTCCAAAACTTTAATGACGGATAAAAAGTAAACATTACCAAGTTTTAAGATAAATTTTTACTAAATATGCTATCATTCATGTGTTGGCTAGTTTTATAACTTGACAGCTATAGTCATCTGAGAGGAGGGAATCTTGACTGAGAAAATTGCCTCTGGTTGTAGGCAAGCCTGTAGAGCATTTTCTTAATTAGTAACTGGTGTTGGAGGGCCCAGACCATTGTGGCTGATTCTCCTCCTAGGCTGGTGGTCTTGGTTCTGTAAGAAGACAGGCTGATCAAGGCTTGAGGAGCAACCAGTAAGCAGCGCTCTTCCATGGCCTCTGTATCAGCTCCTGCCTCCAGGTTCCTGCCCTGTGTGAGCTCCTATCCTGACTTCCCTCAGGGATGAATGGTGGAAGCATGAGACAAATAATCCATTTTCTTCTCCCAGCTGGTGCTAATCATCACAATAATAATAGCCCTAATTAGGACAATTCCTATGACTTTGTTTTGTTATGGGAAACCACATGGTACATTTTAGACTGCAATGGGCAGAGACTAGATCATCCTAAGCACCCTTCTCTCCAACTGTTTAGCATATTTCCAGCTGAGAACTTTATCAATTTACTCTGTTCACAGCAATAGAATGCACGGTGTTAAGTCATTAGCTCTAACAGCTTTCCTTCCTTGGCTCCTGATCCTCATTCTCCAACACCTTTAGAGAATTCTCTTTGCAGTGTCCTAAATGTGAAAAGTTCCACAAGGTTCAACCCATGGAAATGACTTGAGCTTTCCTTGTTTCAAGAATATGAAATACTATTACTCAGACCTTTATTTGCAAGTTCTAAACTTAGAATTCTCCCTGCTCACTAGCAATATTACTAAAAATAAAAATAGTTACCTGCCAATGAGCCGTAGCACAGCACTCTGAGGGGGCTTTACCCACCTGATTTCATTTAATCCACACACATAATTATATTTAGACACCATACCTAACTCCATTCTACAGATAAGGACCCTAAGGCCAAGGAAGATTAGGAAATTTTCTCCAAAATGTGTGGAAGCAAGCAGCCAAGCCTCAGTCTTCTTGTGCCTCTAGGTAATATTTCTTCTTTTCAGATTTTTTTTCTGACTCACTGGAAGCATCTCAGAATCAAGACATTAAATTTGAATATCCAAAACAAAAGAATGAGGTATTTCTGCTAATCATTTGTATCAATCACCTAAACTTTATTTTTATGGCCACATAGTCATTTTACATAGGGATGAGTTTCATAAAGATGTGTACACTGTCCTCTCAATTCACATAACTTGATCATCTTCAACATGCACCCACTTTCTTTTCTCCTCTTGTTCATCTCTTCTCCTAGATATTCTCTTCTCTTTTCTGCTTTCCTATTGTATATATACATATAGAGACAGAGACAGAGATAGAGAGATAGAGATACATCTCAAATGTATGATTAATACATGAGAGAAAAGGCTCATCTTATTTAATGAGTGTGGTTGCACATATGAATTTTTATTGGGTACCAGGTGTGATTTCAAGTTCTACTTCCTACCTCTGGGTGTCCGGGTGCCTCTGGACAGAGCATGAAGCCCAGCCAGAAATGGGTGTGGTCTGCAGGATTCTGGTTCAACTGGGAATGCCAAGGGTAGAGGGAGAATGCCTTCTCCAATGTTCTTCAACGAGACAGCTTGTACATATACATTTTATTCGGGGTGAACAAAGGTTATATATGAACCTTGGAGAATGGGAGGGAATTTTCAGGGTGAATGAAATCATTAGCTGGAGATTAATGTACTGGGGATGCCTCATTTGCACGGAGAGACATCCCAGGAATCTGAGGTACTTGCTGGAGAGGTTCTTATGCAGGAAAGAAAAAGATGAATCTGCATGTTTGCCAAGAACTATGTGACATTCCTCAGGGATTCAGGCACCCCAGATTAGGCAGAGAAGAGGAATCCCAGAAGAAAAGCAAGTCCTCCATTTTGCTCTGAGCTCAGGAAAGCATCCTGACATGGTAGACTACAACCTTAGTTGTGAGATACAACAGTGGTGTTCACCAATTGCATCCATTTTAATGGGAATGGCATATTTTCATTCTTCCTTATGGTTGACAAAACTACAATACATATGTGTGTGTGTGTGTGTGTGTGTGTCAAACTCTCATATATATATATACATATATATTATTGTGTGTGTATATATATGTATATGTAGCTACAGATGTCTACACTGGTTCTAAAACTTGCTGTTGTAAATATGCTGTAATAAACATTACATATTCCACTTGCCTTGGGTCTCTGAGGCTCTAATGTCTAGGCTAACTATAGGGTCATTCCACAACACTGAGACCCAAGCCAAAGGTTTGGAAAGGCCTGGTGCGGACCCAGGAGCTGAGGAGGACTCAAACACACCAACTGCTGAGGGGTTCCTAGCTTCTAGGTTGTACAAGAAGGCTATAAAAAAATCTTTCCTGGTTAGACTGGTGAACTTCTGGAGCAGAGGACTCAAACTGTTAACTAATGTTTTGGTTATTTCCTGTTATCGTTTTTGGCCCCATGTCTTGCCCTGGGTCTATACAACTAGGCTAACTGTAGCTTTGTCAGCTTGGCAGCAGCAGGCAACCAACTCCTTCCCCCAAGGCTGTAGCCATCTTGTTAGTTCATTTAGAGCTACTAGGTCTCTTATTAAGAAAATTCAGACAGGTTTACCTTGCTAACATATTAAAGGCTAAACAGGTTTCAGATGTAACTTTTCACTAAAGGAGCATGCCTTGCAATGACTGTTCTCAATAATAACTACTCATGTCTCTGATAAATGATTAAATGGAAAGAAAAAAGGTGGAAATCATGAAAGTTATAAAGGTATAAAATAATTTATGAACAACGGAAAATGTTTTATAACCCCATTGCTATTGTTATACTAAGATTTCAAAGGTTCAGAGTTTTAACATTCATCCACAGAGTTCTGATAAGCTGGCAGAGCACTGACTGCTTACTATTCAATCACAAGCTCAATATTTTAAATTTCCTTTTGTTGTCATCTATGTATAGACTTAAAGATAGGTCTCATTTGACTAAAAACATATATACAGCTCTCTGTATTGGGGAAAATCATGTTCATGCTTTTTAACACAAAGTTATAGTTTTTGTTATGACTCAATGTCAGGAATCTACTCCAACTATGTTACAGTGTGGATTTCAGTAGAGATCGATGCTAATATTCTAGAAGTTTTATCTCTTTTTGTAAAGTAAAAATTTATATAAGCTTTAGGGAGTCAAAGAAAGCATATGACTTGATTTGGATCCACATGCCACACGTCAAACACATTCCAGATAACTACAGCCTAAGTTTCCCTATTCCTATGGATAGGATCTCCTCAGTGATGAGGACTGTGGGCCTGAAAGTTCCAAATTTAAGATTTACCTTGACGTTCATAAACTTAAACTTCGGCCCCTAGTCTACATTTATCTCAGCAAATTTACACATGACTGACAGACACCATCCAGGGATCACCCAAGCTTTGGACTTTGCTGAAAACTGATGAATGCCCCATAGCCCAGGCTTTGCCCAGCCTTTCAGCCTTCCTGGGCTTTGTCAACAATGCCCAAGTTTCAACTGTAAGTAGTTATAGAAAGGTGTACACCATCCCTTGTCTCCCTTAGGCTAAAATACTAAGTCAGGGGAAAATGGCTACCTATGATGACAACTGGCATACCAGGAAAATGGGCCCAGATTTATCAACTGGTAGATTCATTAACTGAAATAGTTCTACAGTATGATAGAGCACTTGTACTGCTGTATACAGAACAAAGAGATATTACATGCTTTAAGAGAAAATTACTATTTCTATGCAAAGCATTCAAAATTATAATCTAATTCTACCCAAAAAATTACAAAGAGGGAGTCTGAAATGAAATGAATAATGGGTGCCCTATTTCCAGGCTCCTCCTAGATAGTAACTCTAACATCACCCATCATGGGGCCTTTGGCCTTCCTAATTCTGCTAATTACTGTTGGCTCTTGTATCACTGATGCCTTAACTAAGTCATGATTCCTATCTGGGTACCATGAAGCTGATGGGTATTAGAGCCCATCATAGAGTCAAGTATTTGACCCTGGATACAATTCAAGAGGGGAATGTGAGAGCCAAAGTCAAACTGTAAGCCCCACATGCACAAGGACAAGGTAGCTTCCTAGAATGCTGAGAGTTGTAGTTCTTGGGGGTGGGGGAACAGAGCCACATGGAAAATACAATGGCCGTACATAGTTTTGCCCTTAAAAAGCCACTTTAATATGTGATTTATCACCATATTTGGAATTCCAGAGAATAGATCTGACTAGAGTCCATTCAGGTCAGTATTTAATTAAGGCTTGTTTCATATTTGGCTAAAAGAACCTGGTTCAAAAGCCAATACTAATACTAATACTAATACTAATACTAATACTAATACTAATAACAACAATAACACAACAACAACAACAGCCATACTGACTGGGGTGAGATGGATTCTCAATGTCATCTTACCCTGATGGCATGTTGTATTATCATTTGTACGTCATCCTTTATAAACTGCTCATGTTATTGGTGCAGTTATTGATTGGATTAATCAGGAGGTTTGTACTGAGTTTTTAAGGTTCTTGATGAATTCTAGTTATTAGTTCTCTGTCAGAATGTATGGATAACAAAAAAGAATCTTCATTTGCAAGGCTGCTTCTTCCTTCAAAGAATTTCTCCCCTTTTCTCATTAGAGAAGTCTTCATTATATATGATGAAGCATTTGTCAATACTTAGCATTGTTTTCTGAGATTTTTGAACCCTTTTCAGAAAGTTTTGGCCTATGTCTTCATTTTGAAATATTCTCCTTATGTTTTCCTCTGAGGGCTTCAGCATTTGAGGTCTTACAATAAGGCCTTTAATCAACTTTGAATTGACTTTTGTACAGGGTGAGAAGTAAGGGTTTCATTTAATTTTTCTATATGTTGATAACTTGGATTTCCCAGCATTGCATGTAAGAGAGGTTGCCTTTGCACTAATGTCTGTTTTCAGTATCTTTGTCAAAGCTTAGGTGGCTGTAGCTGTGTGGGTTTATTTCAAGGACCCGTATTCTGTCTTGTTGACCCAGTGCCATGCCATTTTTGTGACCATAGCTCTATAGTATAGTTCAAGATTAGATGTTATAGCTCAGCCATTGTTCTTTTTCCCTAAGAATGTTTTAGCTATTAGAGGTACTTTTTTCTGCTGTGTGAATTTTAGATTTTTTTCTGTTTGTGAATAATGTTAGAATTTTGATGGAGGTTATACTGATTATATAGATTGCCTTTAGTTAATCACAGAGCCATTTTCATATTAATTCTGCTAATGCAAGACCTGGAAAGAATTTTCAACCTTTAATTTCAACCTTTAAGGCCTGGGGAGGTAGCGCAGCAGAAAAACTGCCTGACAACTTGTATTTGATCTCTGGAAGCCAGTAAAAAGATATTTGTCGTATGAGGTTGTAGCCAGATTTTTGGCTACTTTATGGGTTCTTTATCTAACCTCCCTTCTCCAACCCTATTCCACTCTCCCAACTCAACATGAAGTAGGAGAGAATGGTGGGTAGAGTGGAAGATGGAAGTATGATATTGTTAGACAATTTCCTGCTGCTTAGAGACATGAGTTCCTTGGGTCAAGTTTCATCTTCACTCTCAGGATATCTAATTTCTTCTGTTCTCTTTATACATGACCATTTGACAGAAACTATCTGCAGCTGGGAAAATTGCTCCTACTAGAGCATGAGGCAAATCATACTCAGCTGCTGTGGACAAGCTAGAGCAGCCTGATATCCCACACCTCATATTAAAATGAAAACATATTCCTAAACATTTCTGTGTTTTTTAAAGAAACCCAAAATCTTCCAGCATTACTATAGGAAGGCAGGTGGCAGAGACAAGAGAATCACCCAGAAGCTTGCTGGTCAGCTATCATGGAGTACGAAGCACACCAACAAAAACAAAAGGGACCCTGCCCAAAATCTGTCCTCTCTCAGTCTCTCTGTCTCTCTGTGTGTGTTCTCTTTCTCTGTCTCTCCCCCTTGCTCTCTCACTCTCTTGCTCACTCATTCTCCCTTTATCTCTTTAATTCATGTGCACACAGATGACATGACAATTCATGTACACACACAGAATAAAATAAAACAAACAAAAAATTATACAAGTTCGTTGTAGATGTCCTTCATTTCCACAGTCAGCTTTATTCATTGGTATTCATTTGCTTTTTGAAGCTATTGTGTGTGGAATTGTTTTCCAGTTTCTTCTTCAGCATGTTCACTATCAGCACATACAACAGTTACTGACTTAATTTGTTGATGTTGGGTCTTGGTGCTTTGCTAAAGTGGTCTTCGTCTTCTCCTTCCTCACTCTGCCCCCAGTACTGCATCCTATGATTAAATTTTCTAATATCCTTCAAACCATTCTGTGCTTGGGATGCTGATCCCCATGTTATCCAGCATCAGTACCTCCTAATAGTTCCCCATGTGTCTTAGTGTTTCCATTGCTGTGAAGAAACACCATGGCTGAGTCAAGGACAGCATTTATTTGGGGCTGGCTTAGAAGTTCAGAGGTTCAGTGTATTATCATCATGGCAGAAAACATGGCAGCCTGTAGGCAGACATGGTGCTGGAGAAGGAGTGGTGAGCTCTACACCTTGTTCCAAAGGGAAACAGGAGAAGACTGTCTCTTCTGCGCTGAGTAGTGCTTCAAAACCCACCCCCACAGTGGCATGCTTCCTCCAACAAGGCCACACCTCCTAATGGTGTCACTCCCTGAGCCAATCATATTGAAACCACCACACCATGCTTCTTAACTCTCCCTCTGGACACAATTTTCAGACTGTTTCCATTGTCCTCTTCTACAAGTTCATGTCCGGGCCCCCGACACTGCTGTCATTAGCATGTGCTTGACTTGCCACAGAGTCGATTCACATGGTCTATGTATATGAAGCTCATCTGAGCATATCTAATCACAACAAAGTATTCCTTACTTGATTCTGCCTCTTTTGACTCAACAAAAATCTAACAACATATCTTGTTGGGGAACTCAAACATGCTATTAAAAGTAAATCACCACAGCCCGCTCTATAGTGAGATCCTTTCCATTAGTTACAATTCTAGTCAAATGCTATTTCCTCCATGAAGCTCAACATGCTTTTCCCAATAAGGTCCACCCCTCTGACTTCATGAACGTTTTATTTATTCTTCTGTTAATGTTCTTATCAGGGATGATTTTGAGTTCTGTCTTTGTCTGGTATTATCTCATTTGCTATTCTAGTGCAGTCAGTATCTAGGAAAACGGCTAATTCTCTACACTGTTGCATTTCTTAGAGTCCCAGTGATGCTCTGCACACACACATTGATATTTGAGCAAATGAAAAAAGGAACTCGGACCCGAAACATGTCTTCAGAAATATGCCTTATAAAGAGCACAAACAAGCAATTTATAAAGATTAAGTTGATGATTCCATGAGCCCGGGGTGTACTTACTATGCCACGTGTCACAGTACATATTAGTCATCAGCAGCTACATCCATCATTTACCTCTCAGAAGTTACATCTCAGGCAGAAAAGAACTTTGTTTCAGAGATCTTGTCTTAATTAAAGGTTGGCTCTCTCACAGTCAACACTGGAGACAAAGTGAAGTAACTATTTCCAAATCTTTCTATGTTTCCTAATACAACTGTGCTAGATGCCAAAGAAAAGAAAAAAATCAAAAATCATGATGGCTATTTTGTGCAAAAATGACAAACTGAATTATCTGGCTTATGATGAAGTTAAGAACTAAACTGCAGTGATTTTTATACACCAATATAGCACTTGAAATGCTAAATGCTAACTAAAATGCTAAAATGGTAAGAATAAATGAGTGTCCACTTTTTAAATTTCAGTCTTCCAAAACAGTTTCTAAGACATACCAACATATGTGATGTAATATTTTATTATATTTTGGTTTTATTTATTTGTTTGTTTGGTTTTTGTTTTTCGAGATAGGGTTTCTCTGTATAGCCCTGGCTGTCCTGGAACTTACTCTGTAGACTAGGCTGGTCTCAAAATCAGAAATCCGCCTTCCTCTGCCTCCCAAGTGCTGGGATTAAAGGCGTGTGCCACTACTGCCCAGCTATATTTGTTTGTTAATGTGGGAGTCCATAGGTGTCACAGTACCTATGCGGAAGATAGGGGGAAATTTGTGGAATCTAACTGTCTTCTTTAACCATATTGGTTCCAGACCTGAATCCACAGACTTGGAGGCAATCCCTTTTACCTGCTGAGCCATCTTGCCAGCCCCAAACATGTTCAACATAAAATCCAAGAAATCCATCACAAAACTGAAAATTTAGATGACTACCACTTTCTGTTATTTCTTTAATATTTTATAGTTGTGTCTATTAGAAATATTGTCATACATGACAAATAGGCAGATATTGTCCTGAGACTTTGGTTGGTAGTATTCAGGAATTATTTAAGGAATGAAACAGGAGACAAGTTAAAAGGCCATCTCAAGCTTGTAGCTTATACATGAATTTCTATTCATGCATAACAGAAGGTCAAAACATCTCTGAGTCTTTCCTCTCAAGACAATCTATTCTATTTTCAGACAGAAGCCACTGACAAAATTTTTTTTTGCAGAATTCTATTGGGTTCTTTAAAGACCGAAGGCTGCTTGACAGAATGACACTTTAATCACTTAAAGGCAATTATCCCATCTGCCCCTATCAGGCTAAAATGTGTCAGAATATATGCCCTACTTTTAGCCCAAAGAATGTAGTTATGTGCAGTACCTGCTGTTGTATGAGTGTGATATGTCTTCTCTAGGAGTTTGGCTTCTAGGTGTGTAGGCATATATATATATATATATATATATATATATATATGTATATATATATATATATACACAGATATGTTCAGAGAACAGTACTAACCCACAGTGGATGCCTTAAACTACAAACAATTACAGTAGTTGTCTGTGGTCTCTCAACATTGTTGGGCACTCACCCTGTCTCTTTTGAGATGAGATAACACAGTGTTGCACACACACCCCCAAACACACATACAGATAATAGAAAAGGCTGGTAAGGGAAAATTAATGTGCTATAATGCCTTCCTCACACCACTCACCAAGCTTGATTAATGTGGTAGTAGAGTCCATCTTGCTACTGTCATCATTCTTTCATGCTTAAAACCTGGGCCATCTCAAATTGGTCACTTTAACTACCATGCTATTCATGCTATTCAGCAAGCCAGTAAGCAATATTTTTCCATAGTTCTATTTTTTGGTTCCTGTCATGAGTTTCTACTCCAGCTTTGCTGGATGATAGACTGTTAAAATTTAAAATGAAATAAAAGCTTTCCTCCCCAAATTTCATTTTTTATGCTGTTTATTACAACAGAAACCAAACTAGAGCAATAGACATCTCAAAGTAGGGAGACAGGGATGGGTGTAGATGGCATGTCACACAGTTGTTGGGATGGAATGGGTGAACAGTGAGCAGGAGAAAACTCCCATCAAGACAACTCTTAGCTCTTAGCATCACAGAAGAGCCATAGCCACCACTAGGCAGCCATGTCCAGAAGTGAAAAAAAAAAGCCCATTTGTGAATGTTTGTTGGGGCAAACAACTTGAAGGACTGTGTAATTTACATTTGTCTATACTTATTTGATTAGTCTCCCTTCATTTCATATAACACTGCATAAGAACTATGCATTCTTTGTATTCAAGTTCCTAGACAACCTTCTAGGATCTGGTAAGTACACAATAAAGTTTTATTTTTTAATGAACAAAAGATGAAAATAAATGATACTAGTATGAATTCGAAGATAAAGTAGCTGAGGATAAGGAATTAGGTATCTCTTCACTCTTTCTGCTGTTCTTATATGAGACAGGATCTCAGGTATCCTAGAATAGCTATGACTCAGGTTCTAGCTAAGGATGACCCCAAACTCGTGGTCCTCCTGGCCCCAGCATCCACAAGCTAAGTTATGGGCAGGTGCCACCATGCCTGATTCTATCTCTGCATTCTTAGCTAATGAACACTCTAGTGTTCAGTGTACAGTAATGGTCTTTGCATTTTTCTCAGCTAGTCACTTTGTTTTTCACTAATTTTTGTAGACATTGTAAGCCAAAATGGAACAAAGCACACACATACAAAAGACCTTTGCGGATAAATAGGCTGAGAAAGAAATTGGGGAAATGACGTGCTTAACAATAGTCACAAATAATATAAAATACCTTGGGGTGACTCTAATCAAGCAGGTGAAAGATCTGTATGACAAGAACTTTAAGTCTCTGAAGAAAGAAATCGAACATCTTAAAAAATGGAAAGATTTCCCATGCTCATAGATTGGCAGGAATAATTTAGTAAGAATGGTCATCTTGCCAAAAGCAATCTACAGATTCAGTTCAATCCCAATCAATATTCCAACTCAATTCTTCATAGAGTTAGAAAGAACAATTTGAAAATTCATTTGGAATAACAAAAAACCCAGGATAGTAAAACTGTTCTCAAAAATAAAAGAACTTCTGGGGGAATCACCATCCCTGACCTCAAGCTGTACTACAGAGCAATTGTGATTAAAAAACAAAAACAAACAAAAAATCTGCATGGTATTGATGCAGAAACAGGCAGAAAGATCAATGGAATAGAACTGAAGCCCCAGAAATGAACTCACAAAAAAACTGGACATAGTACTACCTGAGGACCCAGCTATCCCACTCCTTGGCATATACCCAAAAGATGCTCTAGCATATAACAAGGACACATGCTCCACTGTGTTCATAGTAGCCTTATTTATAAGAGCCAGAAGCTGGAAAGACCTCAGACATCCTTCAATACAGAAATGGATACAAAAAATGTGGTTCATTTACACAATGGAATACTACTCAGCTATTAAAAATAGTGCCTACATGAAATTCTTAGGCAAATGGATGGAACTAGAAAATAATCATCCTGAGTGAGGTAACCCAATCACAAAAGAACACACATGGTATGCACTCACTGATAAGTGTATATTAGCCCAGAAGCTCAGATTACCCAAGATACAATTCACTGACCACAAGAAGCTCAAGAAAAAGGAAGATCAAAGTATGGGTGCTTTGGTCCTTCTTAGAAAGGGTAACAAAATACTCATGGGAGGAAAGATAAAGACTAAGTGTGGAGCAGAGACTGAAGTAAAGGCTATCCAGAGGCTGCCCCACCTGGGGATCCATCTCATAGACAGTCATCAAATGCAGACATTATTACGGATGCCGAGAAGGGCATGCTGACAGAAGACTGATACAGCTGTCTTCTGAGAAGCTCTGCCAGAGCCTGACAGACACAGAGGTGAATGCTAACAGTCAGCCATTGAACTGATCACAGGGTCCCCAATGGAGGAGTTAGAGAAAGAACTGAAGGAGCTGAAGGAGTTTACAGACCCATAGGAGGAACAACAATATCAACCAACCATAGCTCGCAGGGTCTAAACCACCAACCATGGAGTACACATGGAGGGACCTATGTCTCCAGCCATATATGTAGCAGAGGATGGTCTTGTCAGGCATCAGTGGGAGAAGATGCTCTTGGTCCTGTGAAGGCTTGATGCCCCAGTGTACGGGAATGTGAGGACTGAGAGGGAGAAGTGGGTGGAGGGTAGCCACACCCTCATAGAAGCAGTGGGAGGGGGATGGGATAGGGATTTTCTGGGGAGGGGGGAATCAGGAAAGGGGATAACATTTGAAATGTAAATAAATAAAATATCCAATAAAAAACATACAGAAAGACCTTTGAAACAGATTTTTAAAAATGCTGTACTACTGGAGACCACCAAAATAGGATTCAATAGACCGCCACACCACTGGATCCTAGCAAGAATAACTGCACAAATATCTAAACGTGGACAGTTCCAGGCTTGAACAAGCCAAGTGTTGCATAATAAGCAATAGTCACCCAATGTGGGTGCTCCAAAGCACCCCTAGGTTCTGCTCCAAGGGGAAAATATCTCAATGATTTCCCTTTTCTCTTTTCTGCAGCAAATTTGAATATTCACAGGAATAGAACACTCAAAATGTAAAAGTTGATTTCACTTCATTTTTTTTTATTGAAGCTCTTAAGTAGCTGATTATATCCAGTTTCTTAGAATGGGCTAATTTGAAAAGGATTGAGTGCATGCCCTCCCTGTGTGGCAGCTGAGAGTACACTTTTGACCTTGAAACCTCATGAAAAAGAGCACCGGACTGCTCTCCTTGGCAAGGATTCAGGACTGGCATTGATCTCGTGGAATTTCAATGCAGGTAAATTGCTAGTGCTGATGTAAATATTCCCTAATCCATGGTTCTGTAAACACCCCTAATTATGCCCATTTACACACACACACACACACACACACACACACACACACACGATAGCTTTATTCACAGGCCCTTCACTCAATGAATAAGTCAACTATATGGGCAGTGGTGGTGCACGCCTTTAATCCCAGCACTTGGGAGACAGAGGCAGGTGGATTTATGAGTTCGAGGCCAGCCTAGTCTACAGAATAAGTTCCAGGACAGCCAGGACTATACAGAGAAACCCTGTCTTGAAAAAAACAAACAAACACCCCCCCCCCACACACACACACACAAGAAATAGATCTTCTAAAATGGAATTTAAGAACAAAAAATTCAGAAGGATACATTTTAAAAACCAGTCATTGGCAGTATGCCCTTAGGAGGTACATAGTGTGTAGCTTGTGGAGAAAGGCATAGAGTTCTCAGTCTGTCTTTAAGTGTTCTTTGGCACTGGCTCATCCTTGGTGAGCTGTAGAGAGCCTTATTGAGGTGCATGCCACCTGGCAGGAACTTGATATCGACCATCTGTGAAGTTCCTCTCCCAGCCTTTGAGTGGGAACTCCTGTGTCAGCCATAATCCCCTCCACCTAGGGTGAAGGGCTCAGACCAAGGTGAAGTCTATTGTTCTTCAAGGACCTGCAGTTTCCTGAAAAACACTAGTCACCTGTGGAGCAACTGAACTGATTCTGCTGAGAAGCTTCCAGCCTTTTCCCCCTGCCTATATATATTGGGAGTTCTTCATTAAATTTTGAGATCTTGAATAGCAGGTGTTATCTTGGTCTCCATCTCTTTTTTGCCGCCTTCCCATACATCCCCAGCTTCCCTTCCAGGTAACCCGTTCAATGTAACTGTGGGCAGTTACAGTGAGCTATTCTTTGTCAGAACATTAATGTCCCTCCATGATATTTTTCTCAGCAGTCAACTGAAATGAAGTATTCTGTCCAAAAGCAGCTGCGTTATAAATATGAACAGTGCTACAATTACCAGAGAAGATGGATAATGTTCTCTATCCTTGAAAACAATTTTATTTAGAAATTCATCCTCAAAAATCCACTAGAGCACACCCAACAGCAATAAACTTCACTCAGTTCCCTATATAGGATTTTCTGGCCCATATCTCTGCCTATATTCCCTGAGGCCTACTGGCAGCAGGGACAACCATGTAAGACCCTTCCCCAGTCTCCTACCTGGTGGTACTCCTGAGGCACACTCAGCAAGAATGAGCTGTGCCCTATCCCTGCCCTTCATTTTCCAGCCCATGGCTCTGACTGTGTTCTTTGAAGCTTGCTGGTACCAGAAAGAAACAGATGTTAAAGGCAGCTTAAGAACACAAGCAACAGGGGAGGTAGGGTGCACGTCCAGAAAGAGATGGAGACCTGGGATAGGGGAGGCGCCCAAGAACCAATGTGGATCTTCTTAGCTGTGACTCACAGCACTGGGGATATAGAACCTGGGGAAGCTGCCTCCTATGGCCAGGCAGGAACCCCTATGGAGTGATAGGGACACCAACCTACCAACAAACCTTTGGACCCAAAACATATCCTGTGTACAAGAAAAGCAGGGATTGGGGATGGAGCAGAGATTGAGGAAACAGTCAACCAATAACTGGCCCACCTTGAGATCCATCCCATCGGCAAGCATCAATCTCTGACACTATTAATGATACTTTGTCCTGTTTGCAGGCAGGAGTTAGCATGGCTGTCCTCTGAGAGACTCTACCTACGAGCTGACTCAGACTGCAGATACTCACAACCAATGGATGGATCTTGGAGCCTCTTACAGAAGAATAGGAGGAAGCATTGCAGTCCCTAAGGGGACAGGAACTCCACAGGAAGACAAACACAGTCAACTAATCTGGACCCTTGGGGCTTCCAGAGACTGAACTACCAACCAAAGAACATACATGGGCTGGACCTAGGCCTCCCTGCACATAAGTAGCAGTTGTGCAGCTTAATTTTCATGTGGGTCCCAAATAAACAACTGGAGCAGGGGCTATCTCAAAAGATGTTGCCTGTCTGTGTGATATATTCTTCTAGTTGTATTGCCTTGTCTGGTCTCAGTGGGAGAGGATGTTCCTAGGCTCACAGAGATTTGATGTGCTGGGGCAGGGGGATACATGGGGTGGCCCCCACCTGCTCAGAGGAAAAGGGAAAAAGAGATGGGGGAAGATTGTGGAAGGCAGTGACTGGGATGGTGGCAGTTAACTGAATATAATGTGAATATGTAAAATAATAATAACAATAACAATAGCAACTTAAAAACACAATCAACAATGGCAATATGATACCACCAGAGCCCATCTATCCTGCCAGAGCAAGCATTGGATATGCTAAATACAATTGAAGTACAAGAAAATAACCTTAATTCAACCTTATGAAGATAATAGAGGCCTATAAAAAGGAAATGAATACATTACTAAAAGAAATACAGGAAAATGCAATCAAATATGTGAGGTAAATTAATAATATTGTTCAAGACCTGAAGATAGAAGCAATAAAGAAAACACAGACTGAGAGGATCATGGAGATGGTAAACTTAGGTAAAAGAACAAGAACAACAGATGCAAGCATCTCCAACACAATACAAGAGATGGAAGAAAGAATCTCAGATATAAAAATACAATAGAAGAAATTGAAACACTGGCCAAAGAAATATTAAATCTAAAGAGTTTCTGACACTAACATCTAGGAAACTTGGGATACTATAAAAAGACCAAACTTAAGAATAGAAGAATAGAAGGAGAAGATTCTTACTTCAAAGTTCCAGAAAATATTTTCTACAAAATCATCACCCAAAGAACCATTAGGTCTTACTTTGAAAACATATATTTCACAAAACTGCAAAATCTAAATGAAATGGATGATTTTCTTGACAGATGCCATGTATCAAAGCTAAATCAAGATCATATAAATAGTCTAAATAGAACTATAACCCCTAAGGAAATAGAAGTAGTCATTAAAAGTCTCCCAACCAAAAAAGCCCAGGGCCAGAGATGGTTTTAGTGCAAAATTCTACTAGACTTACAAAAAAAAAATTGTTTTACCAACACTCCTCAAGTTATTCCACAAAATAGAAGCAGAAGGGCAGAAGGAACACTGCCAAACTCATTTAATGAGCCCACAATCACCCTGATACCTAAATCATACAAAGACTCAACCAAGAAAGAATTTTAGACCCATCTCTTCTGTGGACATTGATGTTAAACTATTCAACAAAATTCTTACAGACTGAAGCAAAGAACACATCAAAAACATCATCCATCCTGATCAAGTAGGCTTCATCCAGGGATGAAGGGTTGGTTCAACATATGAAAAATACAAAAATTTAATCCACCATAAAAACAAACTAAAAGAAAAGTAAAACCACATGATTATCTCATTAGATGCTGAAAAAGCCTTTGAGAAAATCCTACACCTCTTCATAATAAAAGTCTTGGAGAGACCAAGAATACAAGGCATATACTTAAGCACAATAAAGGCAGAATATAGTATGCCTATAGACAATGTCAAATTAAATAGAGAAACTTAAAGCAATTCCACTAAAATCAGGGACAAGATAAGGCTGTCCACTTTCTCCATATCTATTTATTCAATATAATACTTTTAATTTTTAGTTAGATCAACTAGACAGCTAAAGGAGATCAAGGGGATAGAAATTGGAAAAGAAGATGTCAAAGTATTTCTATTTGAGGATGACATGATAGTACACATAAGTGACCACAAAAATTCTACCAGAGAATTCCTACTGATAAACATCTTTAGAAAAGTGGCTGGATAAAAAATTAACTTAAAAATATCAATTACTCTCCTATATACATATGATTAATGGGTAAGAAAGAAGTTAAGGAAATAATACCTTTTCAATAGCCACAAATACAGTATAAACTATTTTGGTATAACTCTAACCAAACAAGTGAAAGACTGTGGATTAGATTTGTTTTCAAAATCTACTTCATTTAAGGTTCTTAAGAGCTTCAAGCCCCCCCCCTTGTAACCCACTAACCAGAGATAAGGGGAAAAGAAAGTTAGTAGAAAAGGGGTGCTGTGGACCCGTTTACTAGTAGTTTCTTGGGGCAATTTTGTTCTTTCTTGTCAAGATAGCAGCAGTCCAGTAGAATAGCAAACATGAAGCATGAATCAGTATAGGTGTCATAAACAGTAAGGCTCTGCTAAGCAGCCAGAATTAGTCAGAATCACAAGAAATTCTTTGTCATGTTTCTCTCTACAAAGTGAAGACCAATGAAGACCAGCAAACACCATCAAGTATTGCACGGCATAGCAATAGAAGAACATCCTCTCACTTTCTTTGGGGTTCCATTTATATTCTTTCTAAGCATCATTTGCCCTCTCAAGTGTCTGTTTATAGCAAAACATCACATGCCCTCTCACAAGACAGCTTGCAGAAAAACATCAAGTGACAGAACTGAGTTGTTAAAGAAACCAGAAATTTCCAGTTCAAAAGACATGTATGATAAAAACTTCAAGTCTTTGAAGAAAGAAATTGAAGGAGCTATCAGAGATGGAAAACACGTCTATGCTCTTGGATTGGTAGGAATAACATACTAAAAATGGCCTTCTTTCTAAAAGCCATCTACTGATTCAATGCAATTCCCATCAAAATTCCAATACAACTTTTTAAAGGCCTTGAAAAAACAATACTCAACTTAATATGGAAAAACAGAAAACCCAGGAGAGCTAAAACAATACTATACAATAAAGGAACTTATGGAGGTTTCACCATCCCTAATTTCAAGCTGTACTACAGATCAATAGTAATAAAAATCACTTGGTACTGGCATAAAAACAGACAGGTGGATCAATGGACTCAAATCAAAGAATCAGAATCAAATCAAAGCATAAATTCACACACCTATGAAGACTTTACTTTTGACAAAGATGTCTATACAGTCAACTATAAAACTGTAAAAAATAAAGCATCTTCAACAAATAGTGTTGGCTTAACTGGATGTCTGCATGTACAAAAATGCAAATAGATCCAAATTTATCACCCTGCATAAAACACAAGTCCAAGTAAATCAAAGACCTGAATATATTAAATCTAATAGAAGAGAGTGGGGAATAGTCTTGAATGCATTGGCATAGGAGACAACTTCCTAAACAGAACACCAACAGCTCAGGCACTAAGATTATTAATTAATCAATGGAAAATGAAAAGCTTCTGTAAGACAAAGGATACCATCAATAGGATAAAATGGCAACCTATAGTATGGGAGAAGATTTTCACCAACTTTACATTAAACAGAAGGCTGATATCCAAAATATATAAAGCACTTAAGAAATTAGATGCCAAATAACCTAATAAAAATGGGGTACAGAACTAAACCATTCACAAAAGAGGATTCTTGAATGGCTGAGAAGTACTTGAACAAATGTTCAATGTCCTTAATAATCAGGGAAATGCAAATCAAAACAACTCTGAGATTTCATCTTGTACCTGTCAGAATGGCTACTATCAAACCTCAAGCGGCAGCTCATGCTGATTAGGATGTGGAGCAAGGAGAATGAACACTCATCGATTGCTGGTTAGAGCGCAAACTTGTACCTCTTTGGCAATGAATGTGGAAGTTTCTCAGAAAGTTGGGAGTTGATCTATCTCGGTACCTGAAGGAGCTATACCACTCCTGGCCATATACCAAAAAGAAGATCCCCCATACCACAAGGACACATACTCAACTATGCTCATAAGAGCTTTATTCTTTATAGCCAGAAACTGGAAACAACCTATATATCATATATATATACACGTATATATATGTATATATACATATGTGTGATACATATAAATGTATGTGTTGTGTGTGTATATATATAAATATATATTTATTGTATATATTATATTATATATATTATATATACACACACATATATATCACACGTATGTATACACACACATGCACACAAGTGTGTATATGTATATGTATATGTATATGTATATGTATATATATATATATATATATATATATATATATATATAGGCAATTAATAATACTGTTCAAGACCTGAAGATAGAAACAATAAAGAAAACACAGACTGAGGGGATCCTGGAGATGGTAAACCTAGGATCATCTAAATAATGGATAAAGAAAGTGTGGTATGGGACTGGAGAGATGGCTTAGTGGTTAAGAGCACTGGTTGCTTTTCCAGATGTCCTGAGTTCAATTCCTAGAAACCGCATGTTGGGACACAGTCATCTATAGTGGGAGCTGAAGCCCTCTTTTTGGCAGGCAGGGCATTCATACATTAAATAAATAAATAAATAAATAAATAAATAAATAAATGGAAAAGAAATGTGGTACATTTACACAATGGAGTATTATTTAACTATTTAAAAACAATGACATCATGGAACTTGCAGGCAAATGGATGGAACTATAAAATATCAGGAGTGAGATAATTCAGACCCAGAAAGACAAATATAGTATGTACTCACTTAAAGTGGATATTAGGAAAGTAAGAATAGCCATTCTACAATCAACAGACCCAAAGAAGCTAAGTAACAAGGAGGTCTCAAGGGAATTAAGGGGAGGGGGAGACACTGACTCTCATTGAGAAAAGGAAATAGATTGGACATTAGAGATAGGGAGGGAGAAGACTAGGAGGGGGAGGGGATAGGAACAGAAAGGGTGAGATACAGGGAGGACAGAGGAAGAGAGTACTGAGAGAGAGAACTGGACTGGTCTGGGCATCTCTAGGATGAGCTAGGAACCTGGGACATTGGATCCCTGAGGAATCTGTGAGGGTGATCCAGCTAAGACTTGTAGCAGTCAGGGATATGGAGCCTGAACTGGCCATCTCCTGTAAGCAGGCAAGACGTACAATGTACGTCTTGGGACACCAACCCAGCCACAAAACCTTAGAACCACAATTTGTCCTCCTTACAACATGTGCACTGGTAAAAGATGGAGCAGAATTTGGGGGAAATGCTAACCAATGATTGGCCCAGCTTGAGACCCCGTGCCATGAGAGTTAGCCTTCCCCTGACATTATTAATGACTTTCTGCTAGACTTGTAGATAGGAGCCTAGTAACTGTCATCAGAGAGGCTTCTTCACCTGGCAACTGATGGAAACTGATGAAGATACCCACAGCCAAACATTCAGTGGAACCTGTGGATTCCTGTGGAAGAGGTGCAGAAAGGATTGAAGGAGTCAGAGGGGCCACAGACAGCACAAGAACACCCACAGAATCAACTAATCTGGCCTCATAAGAGCTCATAGAAAGTGAGCTGACAACCAGAGAGCACGCACGGGATAGGCCTAGACCCTCTGCACATATCTAACAGCTACGTACCTGGATCGTCATGCCGGACTCCTAGCATTAGGAGCAGGCGCTGTTTCTGACTACATGGCCTGCCTTGGATCTATTTTCCTTAACTGGGACACCTAAATAGAAGAACATGCACCTAGTCCTATTGCAACTTGATATGCCAAGGCTGGTTGATACCCAAAGGAGGCTTCCCCCTTCTCTGAGGAGAAGAGGCGCAAGGGTAGATGGGGATGGTGAAGTGGGGGGGGGGAGGTCCTGGGAGGAGAGGAGGGAGGTTAAACTTCCATCAGGATGTAAAGTAAATAAATAACTTAGTGTAAAAAATAAATTTGTGTTGTGCATGGTAGCAATGCATTCTAAAAGACTACATCTCTATTCCCATGTGGGTATTTTACAGTATTACCACCCATTAACATCAGGAGGATTGTTGCCTTCCAGTGAGTTGACAGCGCCAGGCAAAAAAAAATTAAAATAAGATAAAATAAAAAACAAACCTCCTGTCTGGATGAATAGACAATCCAGCAGTTAATTCAGGGAACAGTTGAAAACAGGTTTTAACCTATCATGGCTTCACTTCCGGTTAGTTCTAGTCGCCAGTCTTACAGTTCTAATTGCTTTGAGCAGTTCCCCCCTCCCCCGCCTACGGACACAAAGGCTTGACCTGCGACTTCTCTCCTCTCTCTGCAGCATGTCTAAGCACCTTTCAGTGATGTGTCAGCAGCCAGGGCCTCATGGCTCTCTCTTCCTTCGGGATGGCAACTTTAATTAGGTAGCTTCACCTCCTCCCTTCCTCTACGCTGTGCTCAGTCATATTTTACTTGCAATTATCTCAAGCCTCCTACTGATTGCCTTACAGAGTGAGCAGACCTTCTCCGACTGGAGTCTTGATCCCACCCCCTTTGTTTCTCCTGGCACATCCAGTTTTGCCTTATAATATGTCACACCTACAGTAATTGCTGCTGCTTCAAAAACTCTGTGAGCTCTTTTCCGTGCACTACTGAGCCACACAGAAAGAGGGTTCACAACATAGAGATATTGCTAGCTTTGTATCCCAGCATCCTCAGAGGGAGAAGAGTGCAAAGCCTTCCACCCTGGTGTCTCATTAATTCTGACAACATCCCTAGAGGCAGAGGAATGACGAGAACCATTATTCTTGTTACTGTGGAGAAAACACCGAAGAACCCGGAGAGGTTAGCTATCTTGATGAAGGTGACACACAGCTATTCAGAGCCCAGAGGGCTTTTTTTTTTAATGCACACAAGCTTCAGATTTCTGACTCTTAAATACTTCATCCTTCCTCAGCTCTGCTATGTGTCTGCTAAGGCTGCTTCACCCTTGCTTATTACACACAGTTGACTCTGTCACATAATGGAGGGCAAACCCCAGGGGGGAAAAATAACTCAGGTAACTCCAAACAACATGAACATGTTCATATTACCAATAAGAAGAACCAAATGTCTAAGCAAGTAGTCAGGCATCCAAGTACAACTGGCAAATGAAACTATGAGAAGAGCGAGCTTCGGGTGTCTTGTAAGTTATTGCACGGTGTATACAGCTGGGTTTCACTTCATTCTTGTTCCACAGAAACTGTGCAAGTATGTTTATGTACAAAGATGGCTGCCGGGAGTATAACCTTGTGAGCTGAGTCTGGGATTCAGTTAAAAATGTCCGGGTGAGGCTGGCTGGATACATATTTCAAAACTGGTCTGCTGGCTCCTTCCTAATTCCCAACCATGACATTACATCCTGTCCTCCAATAGCAATAGCTTCTTTCACTACACCAGCCTTTCTAGTTTCATTGCTGCCCAGAATTCACGGTCACCTTTTACACAGTGGCACAGTCTTATCTTAATTGTAAGGATAAATAACTGCAGGAGGCTCATAGCCTTACATCTAGTTATGTTCTTCACAGATAACACCATAATCTACAATCATCCTCTATTAATTTGCTTTTCCTTGTTATTGTCTCTCTTTCTGTCTTGGTCACTGCCCCAGTCCTAACAGCTAGTATATAGCAGGTAAAAATTACAGGGATCCATACACATTGACTGAGCGAGTCAATGTGGTAAGACACCAGACTCCTCCCATGACTGCTTTGTCTGGAGTGATTTCGGAACCATGAGACTAAAGTCTGAATTTCTGAATTTACAACAGAAACCTTCTACTTGTGACAATCAATTAAATCAATAGCTTTCTACTTCCTCATTATGAATGAAAAAAATAATGAAACCCAGCCTTTATGGTACCCTTTCCATTGGCTTATATCAGCATGAAATGATATGCTACACAGGATCTTTAGCAGTTGGAAGGCAAAATGCTAACGTTATTTATAGCATAGCCCTTAATAGTAGTACTGACATTTATGGTAAAGACTATGTCTGTCTGTTTACCTGAAGTCAGTGCTGAAACTGTCCTGAGTTGATAGTACTGGAACTTGTGCAATTTCCATAGAAAAAACATATCAGCTCTGCATGCATTTTTTAGAAGACACGTGGTCTATAAAAATCAAGGGATTTTCCTGGCAAAGCTTCTTTCCACAGGCTGTCTCTGGTGCAGGAGACTGCCACGCACTTACTTGGCTGTTACAATTTCCCACAGGGCTCTTCTTTTCACCTATGTTCATTTCTATCTCCTTTGGATCACAGTTTCTCCCTGTAAACATTCTTCTTCCTTGGCCCTTTATTGGACTTCCCATGGGCCTTTGCTCCTTAGCAGGATGTTCGTGGAAGGAGTCTGAGGGAATGGGTAAGGGAAGGTAAGCAGGCTCGTGGATTGAGAGTTGGGGGGTGGGGGTGGGGTAATGGGACAACAGGAAAACGCAGTTTTTTGTTGTTGTTGTTGCTGGGTTGTTTTTCACCAAGGAAGAGACAGAGGATAGGTCAGTGGCAAACAGGAAAACAGGAAACTGATATCAATTGGAAAATTGTATGAACCACGGGGACTTCTCCCTTTCAGTCCCTTCCACTCCACTCCTCATTTTCCCTTAACTATTCATTCTGGAACTCTGAAAGAAGACTATAAACTATGGTTTCTGACAAATCCTGGAAAAGCACTAAATTAAAGAAGACTGCTATACCTAGATCTTATATAAATAACAAACTATAACTATAACATGTTATAACTATAACATGTTAATGACCTATCCAGCCCTACACCAAGTGTTTTACAAATATCACAGCCTCATTTAATTCTGTAAGAACTCTATCCATATGGCTGTGACACCATTTTATAGATGAGAACACTGATGTCCAGAGAGGCTAACTAACTTACATAAGGTTCCACAGCTAATAAGTAACAGGCTGACTTCTAACACCATGTTCTTAATCACTGTGCTCATTCCTCTGCACATTGAGATAAGCATGCAAGGCATAACTTTTACATATAATCCAAGAATTTACAAAATAAATATTCTCTTTTTAACCATGTTATGCACACACAGAAAGACAAAAGGGAAGGGCTGTAAAAATGGCAGGGTGGTTAAGAGCACTCACTGGTCTTGTAGAGGCCTTACATTCAGTTCCTAACACTCACAGCAGACTACAACTATCTGTAACTCCCATCCCAGAGCATCTCATAGCTTCGTCTGTTTTCTGTGTGTATGAAACATGCATGTGGTACTCACATACATACATGCATACATATATACATACATACACACACAAAGCACCCACACATATAAAAGCTGCTGTCTACTCCAGTATTCCTAGTCCTTCAGAACTTCCCAACCTTTTAAGATTGTGAAATGATGTCATTTTCTCTATCTACAAAGTCTGTGCTCTAGAACCATGTGACAAGGAAAAGAATTCTCACAATGGTTTAAGTACATTGTGCAGGCTACATTAGCAGGTTCCCTGAGCTGGATGCAGCTTTATCTAAGGCTTAGCCAAGCCTGGAATTGATTATTCTCAGCATTGGAGACACTAACAAATAAACTCCTCTGGCTGTATGTGAATACTCTACCTCCATCTCCTAATCATCCTGCTCTTTGTAGATAGGATTTATAAATGCACAGACTAATTTGAACCGCATTTACCATTAGAAGAATCTCAGCTAAGTAAGTAACCTAACTCCCTATTCCTTATGCTCCTTGTGTGTAACTAGAAATAATATCATTCAAATCCTATGGAAATTAAATTACTGTTTCCTTAAACTTTTCTGTTTTGCTCACGGAAAGCACATAATACAGATCATCTTTGCCGTTATGATTTGCTAGTACTGTCAATGAAGTCGTAATACATAGATGATATCCATAACCAAGAATTCAGTCTGGGTCCATTCTGGGATGTTCTTTGTGACCTAACAAATTTTAGGGGACTTAGGTTTTAGGAACTAAAGAAGAACAGGAGAAATCAGGCATTGACTTCAGTGATAATTAGGTTTGAAATAAAAAGTATATTCTTCATGGTCCACTGTGAGAGTTACTAGTGGGCACATCAGCTCCAACTTAAAATGACACTTTTTAAATCATTTATTTTTTTTGCTACTGCAAGACCTACACCGTAGGTAGGTCAGATGTTTTACATTTCTGTACTTTGCATACCTAGAAGTTATTGAAATATTTAGAATATTGCTTCTTGCAGTATTTAAATTTAATCAGTTTTGTGGATAGATTGAAATGGTGATAACAATAAGCAACTCCCGAGCCAGGGGCTGCACGTGGCTGTGCACCAACTCTCAGCTCGGCATCCGCAGCTGCACCCCTTGCTCCCTCACCAAAGAGCCAGACCTGAGTTCTGGTTTGGGATTCTGTTTTCAAACAAGTAGGTTAAAATTCTTTGCACATACTCACACATAGAAAGTATGGTACACAAAATGTTTCCAATGAAAAGAAATTGATGTAAAATGCGTGCAAAATCTGTAAGGAAGCACGGCTTGGATAATGGCGCAGTATAAATAGACAAGCTGTGGGTAGGCGACAAAGGAAGTCCTCCAGGAAAGGTAGTCAGTTCACACAATCGCAGATTCAAGGATAATTTTAACATCCATTAAGACTACATTGCCAGCAATTTTGAGCTTTATTGTGCATCTTCTTCTCTTTCTAAGTAGCGGCCATCTCTCTGTGTGCACAAACGAGTAGAGAGGAACACCAAGCTATTTGGTGCCTTTCTTTATAGGGGCACTGATCCCACCAGGAAGCCCCACCCTCATGACATTATGTGTCAGTAATCATCCCAAAGCTGTCAGTTTGGGATTAGGAGCCCTACCTACAATTTCTAAGGAGTACAAACTTTCAACCTCTAATGCACATGCTCTAAATAACTCTAGATACGTATTATCTCATTTAACCCTTAAGGTTCACTCAACGAGCTGGAGTCAATTCAATTGTTTTTATTTTTCAGAACTAAAGAATCCGCAGTCTTAGGCATGAAACTCATTATACAATATTCACACAGCTAATAAATAAGCATTTTTAAGTTCTTCACAATAGCCTTTCTTCCTATGCTTTTGTCTGTTCACCTAGTTTCCATTGGCAGATTGATCCGTTCGTTGGCCGGGTGAGTGGGTGAGTGAAGAGATGAGTTTTAGCTGTTTTTCTTTTTTTTTCAGCAAGTGTTCTGAGTCTCAGGACATGGATATTCTGTAACTCCCTGAGACAAGAATGAGTATCTAGACATAACTCATTTGTTTCCAAGTGTGTTTCTGGAGAGAACAGAAAGAAAGCAAGAGAGACTTAGGAGAACTGAGGAAGATCAGAACCAGCATGTCTCCCTGCCAACCACTCAGTGTGAAGTGTTTCTCTGCCTGTCCTTCTATCCTTCAGAACTGACCTGCTGTGTTGACTTGGCTGAATCCACCACCATGCTCAAGCTGACTACTTGAGCAAATTTATTCTCAGTCGACAATATCTGCATAATGCAAATAAGACTTGGAATGAAACCTGTTCACCCCTTGCAGAAACTGAGTGGGGTTTGAGAGACCAGATGTTTTAATGCAGCACCGCTGGGTCTCAACAAGAAGCAGAAAATCAATGACTGGATGTAGTAACTTTCCCCTTCAGAGGGTAAAACTTGTGTTTTTATTACTGATGGCTGAGATGTCTTAACACTTAAATGTTGGCAAAGCCTCGTCATCAAAAGGACCGTGATTCAATGATGTGATTTAGAAGTGGGCCTAACAGCCAGGCTTCAGTGTTCTCCAGCTGCTTTCCAAGTGGCTTGCGAAATATCAGTGCATAGGGAAACATTTGTCCTTTTTGAATCTTCTCTGCTTTAATCCCCCTTTCTCTGTTATTCCTTTCTTGTTTAAATGAAACATGCAACAGCTTGGCGTGTGCAAGCCATTCCTGAAATGCTACCAGAATGGGTTCATATTTCCCTCACGCTTGGGATGAAGGAAAATAGCTCATGACACGCTGTTGACAAACAGCAGGGAGGAGGTCTTCCTCCAGAAGGGAGTGTTGGTCCATTTCTAAAAGACTAACTCAGTCGTCATGTAGCTTTCATATGCTGAACTTTGTTCTTGCCAGATTCCCACCCCCACCCCCCCAAGAAATGTCACCAGAAACGACAAGCAGAAAATGTGAGAGGAAAACTCAGAGAAAGAATTCTGTCATCACACATAAAGACGGCTATGCCACGAGGTCACTGGCCAGCTGCTCTGACTTCTAGAGCAAGCACAACACTACCCTTATCTTCAGGGAAGCCGTGTCAAAGGCTGAGTCTGAGACATTTGCTGCCAGGCATTTGAGAGGATTCTGATGGTCTTGTCATCTCAGATCCAAAAGAAATACAAGGAGAAATATAATGAATTGTTTCTACAAAACGACAATTTTAGATCTCATAGGATATACTTGGTTGAATAAAAATACATTTAAGAAGACCTGATTACATGATGATAAATGCCTTTGTGAACTCTCTCTCTCTCTCTCTCTCTCTCTCTCTCTCTCTCTCTCTCTCTCTCTCTCTCTCTCTCTCTCTCTCTCTCCCTCCCTCCCTCCCTCCCTCTCTCTCTCCCTTCCTCCCTCCCTGAAGCATTTTCCTGACATTTTTGTTCCAAAACACTTTCTACACAATAAGTACTCATTTCGGCTACTGCTGGGACGGCTCTGCAGTTTAGGTATGAGGTCACCATCCCAGGCTTCATTCCAAAGCACCGATTTGACTCACCCCTTACTTGAGCAGCTTTCAAAGAATAAGGATTTGATTCGTGACTTTTATTTCTAGCAAACAACATGTTTAAAACGCACCAGAAATGCTGCAATTCAAGACCTAAAGCTCTGGGGGTGCTTTCTTCTTGTGAATTGCTTGCTAAATTCTTTCTATAAATAACAAAATAATAAAGATGCTGGGCAAGGAAAGGGGGTCATGTTTTCTGAGCAGAATGTAGAGAATCAAGCAATACTTTTTTGTTGTTGTTGTTCGTAGTGGTACATTGCCTTTGCCTTTGCCGTTGCTTTTGGCTACTTGGGGATTGAACCTGGGAACCTTATTGAACCTGCTGGCCCAGCAATCTAGCATGGAGCCATATTTCTCTGCAGTATGTTTGGTGTCTTCCAGTTACTTCTTTTTGAAGTACTGAGTTAAATTAATGTTATCCATGGGAGAGGATGAATGTTTGCCAAAACGGGAAATACAGCTCACTCAAATTATTTTTAACAAGGCAATAATCAAAAGAAGTTTGGATTACTAAAGTAAGGGTTCTTTTATTTCCAGTATTTGTTGACATTATAATGTAATTGCATATCTCTTCCCCTCTCCTTCTTTCAAATACTCCCAAATACCTCTCCTTGCTCTCTCAGATTTATGGCCACCTTTTTCCCCATTAATTATCATTACATGTATAATATGTGTATCTATATATATAATACTACTCATTCTGTATAATGTCACTTGTATGTATGTTTTCAGGACTGACCATTGGCATCGAATAACAAATTGGTGAGGTTTCCCCTGGGAAAGACTGTTTCTCCCATTCTTCAAATTCCCCAGTTGCCTGTAGTTCTTTGTGTAAGATTAATACCTCTCTGTCTTACCATATGCATTGTTGTTGGCCCTGTCCAGCTCATGCTTAGACAGTCACGTTAATGAGGCTTTGTGGTTGTAGCTTCTAACATTCCTACCAAGCACACGCTCACAGTAACCCTCTGCTCCTCTGTATCTTAGTCTTCTGCTGTTTTTGCATCCCTGGGTCTACCTGTAGATGTTGGAGTTTCACTGTAGATGTACCCACGGAGAGCAAACAAACTCCACAACTCTGCATTTTGGTTGGTGTTGTTTTCTGTAATAATCTCTGTCTGTTGCAGAGAGCAGATTATTTGATAAGGGCTGAGACTAAATAAAGGGACAGTTTTTGAAAAACAAAACAGTTCTTACTTCCCAGCCTTTTAGCTACAATACTGCATAACAGTGAAAAATGAGAGGAAAAAATTTTCAACTTTTAATATTTGATCAATTAAAAATTCAGATATGAGAAGACTCTTACATTTTATATTATTTTATCTATTTACTTTATTTTCCACTCACTGCACCCTCCCAGTAAACCCTTCCTACAATCCGTCCCTCATTCCCCCACCCCTTCTCCTCAGAGTAGGTAGGGGCCACCCTGGGTATTCTCCTGCCCTGACACTTCAAGTCTCTTCAAAGCTAGGTGCTTCCTCTCCCACAGAGGCCAAACAAGGTAGCTGTCTTAGTCAGGGTTTCTATTCCTGCACAACCATCATGACCAAGAAGCAAGTTGGGGAGGAAAGGGTTTATTCAGCTTACACTTCCACATTGCTGTTCATCACCAAAGAAAATCAGAACTGGAACTCAAGCAGGTCAGGAAGCAGGAGTTGAAGCAGAGGCCATGGAGGGATATTACTTACTGTCTAGCTTCCCCTGGCTAGTTCAGCTTACTTTCTTATAGAACCCAAGACTACTAGCCCAGGGATGGCACTACCTACAATAGACTATCCCACCCTTGACCACTAATTGAGAAAATGCCTTACAGATAAATCTTATGGAGGAATTTCCTCTAAGAAGGCTCCTTTCTCTGTAATAACTTTGGTTTTTGTCTAGTTGATAAACAAAACCATCCAGTGCAGTAGCCCAGCTAGAGGAACATATCCACATACAGGCAACAGCTTTTGGGACAGCCCCCACTCCAGCTATTCAGGACTCAAATGAAGGTCAAGCTACACATCTGCTACATATGTGTGGGGAGGTCTAGCCATTGTCCATATATATTCTTTGATTAATGGTTCAGACTCTGAGAGCACCAAAGGCCCAGGTTAGTTGACTCTGTTGGTCTTCCAGTGTTCCTATCCCTTTGGGGCCTATAATCCTACCTCCTATCCTTCCATAAGAGTCCCCAAGCTCTATCACTGTTTGGCTGTGGGTGTTCGTATCTGTCTGAGTCAGCTGCTGTGTGGAGCCTCTCAGAGGACAACATGCTCCTTTCTGCAAGCATAAGAGTATCATTAATAGTGTCAGAGATTGGTGCTTGCCCATAAAATGGGTCTCAAGTTGGGTCTATTATTAATTGGCCATTCCCACAGTCTCTGCTTCATCCTATGTGCCTATATTCTTGTAGACAGGATAAATTTTGGATTGAAAGTTTTGTGGGTAAGTTGGTGTCTCTCTTGCTCCACTGGAGTTCCTTCTTGCCTACAGGAGGTGGCCCCTTCAGGTTTGATACCTCCAATGTGGTAAGATACAGCTAAGGTTATGCCCATTGGTTCTTCCTTATCCCAGGCCTCTATCTCCTCCTGGAGATGCCCTCCACCTCCTCACTCCAGTTGGTTGTAGATTTCCATTCATTTTCATGGCCATCTAGTCATCTCTCCTGCCTTTCCACACCTAATCCTGAACTTCCAATTCCCCTTCCCATGCCCCCTCCCTCTCAGTTCTTTCTCCATCTGCCTCTGATGGTTATTTTATTCCCCCTTCTAAGTGATGTTCAAGTTTTCTTTCTTGGATTTTCCTTCTTGTTTATCTTCTTATGGTCTGTGGAGTATAGCATGGTACCTGCATTTTATGGTTAATAGCCACTTATAAGTGAGTACATATCATGCATGTCCTTTGGGGACTGGGTTGCATCACTCAGGATGATACTCTTAAGTTCCATCCATTTGCCTTTTTTAATAGCTGAATAGCATTCCATTGTATAGATATAACACAATTTCTTTATCCATTCTTCAGCTGAAAAATATCTAGGTTGTCCAGTTTCTGACTATTATGAATAAAAACTGCTATGAACATAGCTGAACAAATGTCTTTGTGGGATGTTGGAACATCTTTTGTGTATATACCCAGGAATTATGTAGCTGAGTCTTGAGGTAGAACTATTCTCAGTTTTCTGAGAAACTTCCAAATTGATTTCCAAAGTGATTGTACAAGTTTGTTCTCCCACCAGCAATGAAGTATTTCCCTTGCTCCACATCTAGCATGGACTGTCGCTTGAGTTTTGTTTTGTTTTTGTTTTTGTTTTTTTTTTTTATCTTGGCCATTGTGATGAGTGTAAGATAGAACCTCAGAGTTGTTTTGATTTGAATTTCCTTGATGACTAAGGACTTTGTCTTAGTCAGGGTTTCTATTCCTGCACAAACATCATGACCAAGAAGCAAGTTGGGGAGGAAAGGGTTCATTGAACTTACACTTCCACATTGCAGTTCATCACAAAAGGAAGTCAGGACTGGAACTCAAGAAGGTCAGGAAGCAGGAGCTGATGCAGAGGCCATGGAGGGATGTTACTTACTGGCTTGCTTTCCCTGGCTTGCTCAGCTTGCTCTCTTATAGAACCCAAGAGCACCAGCCCAAAGGTGGTACCACTCACAAGGGGCCCTCCCCACTTGATCACTAATTGAGAAAATGCCACACAGCTGGATCTCATGGAGGCACTTCCCCAACTGAAGCTCCTTTCTCTGTGATAACTCCAGCCTGTGTCAAGTTGACACACAAAACTAGCTAGCACAGACTTCGAACATTTCTTTAAGTGTTTCTCAGCCATTCAAGACTCCTTTGTTTATAATTCTCTGTTTTACTCTGTACCCATTTCTTTAAATTGGGTTATTTGGGTTGATGGTGTCTAACTTTCTGAGTTCTTTGTAAATTTTGGATGTTAGCCCTCTGACAGATGTAGGGTTGGCAAAGATCCTTTCCCAATCTGTGAGTTGTCAATTTGTTCTATTGACAGTTTTCTTTGCCTTACAGAAGCTTTGCAGTTTCATGAGGTCCTATTTATAAATTGTTGATCTTAAACCCTGAGCCATTGGTATTCTGTTCAGGAAATTGTCTCCTGTACTCAAAGGTATTTCCTACTGTATCTTCTAAGAGACTTAGTGTATCCAGTTTCACGTTGAGGTCCTTGATCCACTTGGACCAGAGTTTTGTGCAGGGTGATATATATGGATCTATGTTCATTATTCTACATGTAGACATCCAGTTAGACCAGCAGCATTTGTTAAAGATGCTTTCTTTTTTCCATTGTATGGTTTTGGCAGCTTTATCAAACCTCAAGTGTCCATAGGTCTCTGGGATTATTTCTGGGTGAGAAGACTCTTTCTTAACATTATTACAGTTACCTTTGGCCATGTAGATTCTCTCAGCACCCAAACCATGAATTTTTCTAAGGTTAGCATTCATCTCCACGATGCAGTCTAATTCACTGTACAGTAACACACAGTATAGAAAATAAATGAAAATCAGCATATATCCATGCACACACAGGCACACGCACATATGCACACACAATTTGCAGCAGAAATGGATGACTCTATAAAGAAAGGTGCAGTGAATCCTTGGAAATAAGATTTCTGGCAATAAATAGATTACCTATTCTCATCATTCAGTATGACACAAATCTCCTTCCTTCAATTTGCTCCTTCAATACTAAGATGAAGGTTGTAAAATGTATCCTTCCCTGCAGCAGCGTGATGCTACAAATCACCCTAAATACTTGCAAAAGGAACCGGTAGGTCAGGAACTGCTATTAATATCCAGATAATCACTACTAATGAGGTGATTCTTTAGTGCCATTATAATGAGACCTGCAGTAATTTGGATTTTATGCTTTCCATTATTCAAAATCATGAGGTTTTTTTGTTATACATTAAGTTACCAAAAAAGTCCTTTTTATTTTTTTTAAAATATATAATGATACATAAAGACTATAAAAAATTAAAGATAGATTAAAATTCATTTTAAACTCTGGTTTCTATAACAACAGTATGCAATAGTACTTCAGACACTATTCAAGTTTGGACTTACATTTTGTTCTAAGGTACTCATTACCCACCTTAAGTATTTTTTTCTATTGAACAACAGCAGCATTTAATGATGGGAGGAACAGTGAAGGAGAGCCAGTTCATCACAGTCTTGTCTCTGCCCTTGAATGATTATCTTGAGAAAGTAACCAAGACTAAGAACCCTTCACTTTGGGTGATAAGAGTTGGCTGCGTAGCCTTATTTATAATAGCCAGAAGCTGGAAAGAACCCAGATGCCCCTCAAAGGAGGAATGGATACAGAAAATGTGGTATATTTACAAAATGGAATACTACTCAGCAATTAGAAACAATGAATTCACAAAATTTTTAGGCAAATGGTTTGATCTGGAAAATATCATCCTAAGTGAGGTCACCCAATCACAAAAGAATACACATGGAATGCAATCTCTGATAAGTGGATATTAATTAGCCCAGAAGCCCTGAATACCCAAGGCACAAATTGCATAACAAATGACTCCCATGAAGAAGTATGGAAAAGGTCCTGATCCTGGAAAGGATTGATCTAGCATTGGAAGGGAATATAAGGACAGAGAAAAAAAGAGGGAGGTGATTGGAGAAGGGATGGAGAGAAGAAGGTTTATGGGGCATATGGGGAGGGGAGATCTGGGAAAGAGGAAATCATTTGGAATGTAAACAAAGAATATAGAAAATAAAAATATTAAAAAAAAGAGTTGACTGCGTAGTTGTCTTTGGTCTTTACAGATTTAACTTCTCATAATCCTATAGTTCTTGACACTGGCTCATTTGTGAGCTGTGAAATGAAATCTCTAGCAAGACAAACTTGGCAGCAGGGATGAAGCTGGTGCTATGCATACAACTCTGGTCAATTCTTCCTCTCTCTGCCCTATGTCAGAGCAATCCTCAACAATCAAGTGTAAAAAATGATTTCTTGACAAGTTTTGCTTGTTGGAGATTGCAGAACAACTTGCTCTCATAAAGGGCCACCCTGGGGATTGTGGGTGGCCAGAACTGCAACCTCACACTTAGGTTAATAGATGAGACACCCACCAGGAGCTGTTTAGGAATATGTGGTTTGGGAACTGGGCAAGTTTTGCAGCATGTGAGACTAGAAGAAAACTGTAAAGGGACAGGAACCCTAGCAAGAGGACACACTATTGTAAGCACACCATGAAGTAAAATCCAGGACAGAGTGAGTCAGGGATGACCAAGATCATAGCCTATAGCAGGGACCTTTCTTCTTTCTGCTAAGGCTTTTAAAAAGTTCCATTTTGAAAGGATCACATGAAGAGAGGAAAATGATGCCAAACTTGGAAGTTAGTAGCTTTGAGAAAAGAGTCATCTTTAGCTTCTTGGGTAAAGTTATTTATGTTTCATTTTTGTGGTTCTCAGCCTTCCTAATGCTGTGAACTTTTAATATAGCCTCTCATGTGGTGACTTCAAGGATAACATTATTTTGTTGCTACTTCATAACTGTAATTTTGCTATTGTTATGAATTGCAATGTAAATATGTGATATGCAGGATATCTGGTAGGTAATTCCTAAAGGGGCCATGACTCACAGATCGGGAACCATTGCTCAAAATCAGTGCTATCTTAGTGATACTATGTGTAGGGTTTTGTTTGTTTGCTTTTGGTTTAGCTTTCTGTTTTAAATACAGCTATCCTATAAAAGGTAATGGTATACAGGGACAAACATTTAACTATGCTTTCTTGAGTATTTTTTCTAGGGCTGATCATAAAAACTAGCATAAGATATTGGAAAGGAAACAGATATAGAATTATGTTTAGTAGGTTTGAGGTGATGGGAGCCTTTATAAAGAAATTACTCAGAGCTAGAAAAATGATTCAAATGTTAAGAGCTCTGGTTACTCTTCCAGGGGATCCTTGTTTGATTCCCAGTACCCACATGTTCATTAATAGTTATCAGTAACTTCAGTCCCAAAAGATCTGAAATCCTCTTCTGCCCTCCACAGACACTGCATGCATGTGGTACACATATACACATAAGGAAAAACATGCATATACATACATATTTTAAAGATTAAGAAAGAAGTCAATGCCAAGGAAATGGTAAAACTAGATACTTATATACTCAGTTATATAGAGTAGCGAATTATGAAACTATGACAAGAGAAAGATGCTTGAGCTAAGTGAGCTACTGGGATAAAAACAACCAAAAAGATGAAATTAAGATTTAAAAGGGGGATTGAAGAGATGGCTCAGGGGTTAAGAGCACTGACTGCTCTTCTGAAGGTCCTGAGTTCAAATCCCAACAACCACATGGTGGCTCACAACCATCCTTAATGAGATCTGATGCCCTCTTCTGGGGTGTCTGAAAACAGCTACAGTATACTTACATATTATAAATAACTAAATCTTTAAAAAAAAAAAAGATTAAAGGAAAAGACTTTAATTTTTGCATCAGAGTGTTTTTCCAGAATGTATATATGTGCATTTTGTGTATGTCTAGTATTGAAGCCAGGGCATTTGAACTGAGACAGGAATTGCAGATTATTTGCAGCTGTTATGTGGTACTAGGAATTGAACCCAGGTCCTCTGAAAGAGCAGCCAGAAGTTTTATCTTCTGATCCATCTCTCCTGCTCCAGATGTGTGCATGTGTGCACGTGCCCAGTATGGGCACACCTGCATCCGTGTGTGTTTTTTCTCAGTCTCACCTCCAATTCCCTGGTGATAATGATGCAACTTTTCTCCCAGCAAAGAAACAGTATCTTCCATAAGGCATTTTATCTTCTGCTTTCAGAAAGCCCTGAGTGTCAGATGTCCCTCTCACACCCACTGTTCTTTTCTGTGTGCTGTTAACTCAATATTACCTTCATGCCAAAGGGCCATATTCTGGGCTTGTATTTTCTGTCTCCTTTAAACAATGTCCTTGGTTTTATTTATCTAGATTTTAAAAGTAAATGAACACTTGAAGCACATGTATGCATCATAACTGATAAGATTATGAAAAGAACTAATGTTTTCCACTTAAGCCATCACTTGAAATTGCCCTTCAGTATAAGAAATCATTAAAATGCATCCAATTAGAAAAAAACATGTGTCTTAAGTTCTAGTTATTCTATGCTTCTTCACCATCAATAGAATTCATTGAAAAAAGACTGGGCCTGTGAGGTGGCTCAGTGGTAAAGTCGCTTAGCACCAACTGATAACCTGAATTCCATCCCTGGGATCTACGATCTACATGGTAGAAAGGAGAAAAGAGAGAACCAGCTACTACAAGCTGTTCTCTAACCTCTGCATACACACTGTGCCATGTACACTCACACACACACACACACACACACACACATACACGAATTAGAACTATTATTTCTTTTTTTTAACGACAAATAATGATTTCCCTTTATTATATTAGAGAAACCAGAAGGCAATATGGATATAACACTACAAGCACCTTCTCAAACTATTCTTGCACCAATAAAAAAAAAAGGATTTTATAAATTTCCACCCATTATTTGTTTGGTCAAAATGCTGCCTTCTCCTGTAATTGTGAGTTTCATTTTGGGTTTCTTTTTTTTTAATATTTTTATTTTCTATATTCTTTGTTTACATTCCAAATGATTTCCCCTTTCCCGGATCTCCCCTCTCCATATTTCCCATAAACCTTCTTCTCTCCATCCATTCTCCAATCACCTCCCTCCTTTTTTTCTCTGTCCTTATATTCCCCTCGAATGCTAGATCAATCCTTTCCAGGATCAGGACCTTCTCCATACTTCTTCATGGGAGTCATTTGTTATGCGATTTGTGCCTTGGGTATTCAGGGCTTCTAATTAATATCCACTTATCAGAGATTGCATTCCATGTGTATTCTTTTTTGACTGGGTTACCTCACTTAGGATGATATTTTCCAGATCAAACCATTTGCCTAAAATTTTTGTGAATTCATTGTTTCTAATTGCTGAGTAGTACCCCATTGTATAAATATACCACATTTTCTGTATCCATTCCTCCTTTGAGGGGCATCTGGGTTCTTTCCAGCTTCTGGCTATTATAAATAAGGCTACTATGAACATAATGGAGCATGTGTCTTTATTGCATGCCGGGGAAACCTTTGGGTATATGCCTAGGAGAGGTATAGCAGGGTCCTCCGGAAGTGTCATGTCCAGTTTTCTGAGGAACCTCCAGACTGATTTCCAAAGTGCTTGTACCATCTTACAGCCCCACCAGCAGTGGAGGAGTGTTCCTCTTTCTCCACATCCTCGCCAACACCTGCTGTCTCCTGAGTTTTTGACCTTAGTCATTCTGACTGGTGTAAGGTGAAATCTCAGGGTTGTTTTGATTTGCATTTCCCTAATGACTAATGATGTTGAGCACTTCTTAAGGTGCCTCTTGGCCATCCGAATTTCTTCAGGTGAAAATTCTTTGTTTAGATCTGCAGCCCATTTTTAATAGGGTTATTTGGTTCCCTGAGGTCTAATTTCTTGAGTTCTTTATATATATTGGATATTAGCCCTCTATCAGATGAAGAGTTGGTGAACATCCTTTCCCAATTTGATGGTTGCCGTTTTGTCCTTTTAACAGTGTCCTTTGCCTTACAGAAACTTTGTAATTTTATGAGGTCCCATTTGTCAATTCTTTTTTTTTAAATTTTTTTATTCGATATAATTTATTTACATTTCAAATGATTTCCCCTTTTCTAGCCCCCCCACTTCCCGAAAGTCCCGTAAGCCCCCTTCTCTTCCCCTGTCCTCCCACCCACCCCTTCCAAATTCCCCGGTCTGGTTTTGCTGAATACTGCTTCACTGAGTCTTTCCAGAACCAGGGGTCACTCCTCCTTTCTTCTTGTACCTCATTTGATGTGTGGATTATGTTTTGGGTATTCCAGTTTTCTAGGTTAATATCCACTGATTAGTGAGTGCATACCATGATTCACCTTTTAAGTCTGAGTTACCTCACTTAGTATGATGCTCTCTAGCTCCATCCATTTGCCTAAGAATTTCATGAATTCATTGTTTCTAATGGCTGAACTAATTGGGAAAAGATCTTCACCAATCCTACATCAGATAGAGGGCTAATATCCAATATATATAAAGAACTCAAGAAGTTAGACTTCAGAAAACCAAACAACACTTTTAAAAAATGGGGGTACAGAGTTAAACAAAGAATTCTCACCTGAAGAACTTCGGATGGCGGAGAAGCATCTTAAAAAATGCTCAACTTCATTAGTCATTAGGGAAATGCAAATCAAAACAACCCTGAGATTTCATCTTACACCAGTCAGAATGGCTAAGATTAAAAATTCAGGAGACAGCAGGTGTTGGAGAGGGTGTGGAGAAAGAGGAACACTCCTCCACTGCTGATGGGGTTGCAAATTGGTACAACCACTCTGGAAATCAGTCTGGCAGTTCCTCTGAAAACTGGGCACCTCACTTGCAGAAGATCCTGCTATACCACTCCTGGGCATATACCCAGAGGATTCCCCACCATGTAATAAGGATACATGCTCTACTATGTTCATAGCAGCCCTATTTATAATTGCCAGATGCTGGAAAGAACCCAGGTATCCCTCAACAGAAGAGTGGATGCAAAAAATGTGGTATATCTACACAATGGAGTACTATTCAGCCATTCGAAACAATGAATTCATGAAATTCTTACCATTTGTCAATTCTTGATCATAGAGCATAAGCTATTGGTGATCTGTTCAGGAACTTTTCCCCCCGTGTCCATGTCCTCTAGGGTCTTCCCCAGTTTCTTTTCTATTAGTTTCAGTGTGTCTGGTTTTACATGGAGGTCCTTGATCCACTTGGAGTGGTGTTTAGTACATGGAGATAAGAATGGATCAATTCACATTCTTCTGAATGCTGATCTCCAATTGAACCAGCACCATTTGTTGAAAAGGCTATCTTTTTTCCCCTGGATGTTTTTGGCTCCTTTGTCGAAGATCAAGTGACCATAGGTGTGTGGGTTCATTTCTGGATCTTCAATTCTATTCCATTGGTCCACTTGTCTATCACTGTGCCAATACCATGCAGTTTTTAATACTATTGCTCTGTAGTATTGCTTGAAGTCAGGGATACTGATTCCTCCAGAATTTGTTTTGTTGTTGAGAATAGTTTTAGCTATCCTGGGTTTTTCATTATTCCAGATGAATTTGAGAATTGCTTTTTCTAACTCTCTGAAGAACTGAGTTGGGATTTTGATGGGGATTGCATTGAATCTGTAGATAGCTTTTGGCAAGATGGCCATTTTAACTATATTAATCCTGCTGATCCATGAGCATGGCAGATTTTTCCATTTTCTGAGGTCTTCTTCAATTTCCTTCTTCAGAGACCTGAAGTTCTTGTCATATAGATCTTTCACTTGTTTGGTTAGAGTCACACCAAGATACTTTATATTGTTTGTGGCTATTGTGAAGGGTGTCATTTCCCTAACTTCTTTCTCAGCCTGCTTATCCTTTGAGTATAGGAAGGCAACTGATTTGCTTGAGTTGATTTTATAACCAGCCACTTTGCTGAAGTTGTTTATCAGCTATAGGAGTTCTCTGGTTGAGGTTTTCGGGTCACTTAAGTAGACTATCATGTCATCTGCAAATAGTGATAATTTGACTTCTTCCTTTCCAATTTGTATCCCCTTGACCTCCTTATGTTGTCTAATTGCTCTAGCTAGAACTTCAAGTACTATCTTGAAGAGATATGGAGAGAGGACAGCCTTGTCTAGTCCATGATTTTAGTGGGATTGTTTCAAGTTTCTCTCCATTTAGTTTGATGTTGGCTACCGGTTTGCTGTATATTGCTTTAACAATGTTTAGGTATGGGCCTTGAATTCCTGTTCTTTCCAAGACTTTTAGCATGAAAGGATGCTGAATTTTGTCATATGCTTTTTCTGCATCTAATGAGATGATCATATGTTTTTTTCTTTGAGTTAGTTTATGTAGTGGATAGCATTGATGGATTTCCTTATATTGAACAATCCCTGCATCCCTGTGATGAAGCCTACTTGATCATGGTGGATGATTGTTTTGATGTGTTCTTGGATTCAGTTGGCAAGAATTTTATTAAGTATTTTTGCATCAATATTCATAAGAGAAATTGGCCTGAAGTTCTCTTTCTTTGTTGGATCTTTGTGTGGTTTTGGTATCAGTGTCATTGTGGCTTCATAAAACGAATTGGGTAGAGTTCCTTCTGTTTCTATTTTGTGGAATAGTTTGAAGAGTATTGGTGTTAGGTCTTCTATGAAGGTCTGATAGAATTCTGCACTGAAACCATCTGGTCCCGTGCTTTTTTTGGTTGGGAGACTTTCTATGACCCTTTTTATTAATTCAGGTGTTATGGGGACTGTTTAGTTGATCTATTTGATCCTGATTTAGTTTTGGTGTCGGATATCTGTCTAGGAAACTGTCCATTTCCTCCAGATTCTCCAGTTGTGTTGAGTATAGGCTTTTGTAGTAGGATCTAATGATTGTTTGAATTTCCTCAGTTTCTGTTCTTATATCTCCCTTTTCATTTCTAAGTTTGTTAATCTGGATACTGTCTCTGTGCCCTTTGGTTAGTCTGGCTAAGGGTTTATCTATCTTGTTGATTTTCTCAAAGAACCAGATCCTGGTTTTGTTGATTCTTTGTATGGTTCTCTTTGTTTCTACTTGATTGATTTCGGCCCTGAGTTTGATGATTTCCTGCCTTCTACTCCTCCTGGGTGAAATAGCTTCTTTTTGTTCCAGGGCTTTCAGGTGTGTCATTAAGCTGTTAGTGTATGCTCTCTCCAGTTTCTTTTTGGAGGCACTCAGGGCTATGAGTTTTCCTCTTAGCACTGCTTTCATTGTGTCCCATAGATTTGGGTATGTTGTGTCTTCATTTTCATTAAGTTCTAAAAAGTCTTTCATTTCTTTCTTTATTTCTTCCTTGACCAAGGTATCATTGAGTAGAATATTGCTCAGTTTCCACATGTATGTGGGTTTTCTGTTGTTTTTGTTGCTATTGAATACCACTTTTACTCCATAGTGATCTGATAGGAGGCATGGGATTAGTTTGATCTTCTTATATTTGTTGAGGTCTGTCTTGTGACTAATTAAAAGATCAATTTTGGAGAAGGTACCATGAGGTGCTGAGAAAAAGGTATATTCTTTTGCTTTAGGATAGAATGTTATATATATATATATATATATATATATATATATATATATATATATATATATATATATATGTTAAATCTAATTCGTCCATATTCGTCCATAGCTTCAATTAGTTTCATTGTGTCCCTGTTCAGTTTCTGTTTTCCTGATGGGTCCATTGAGGAAAGTGCAGTGTTGAAGTCACCCACAATTAGTGTGTTAGGTACAATGTGTGCTTTGAGTTTTAATAAAGTTTCTTTTATGAATGAGGGTGCCCTTGCATTTGGAGCATAGATGTTCAGGATTGAGAGTTCTTCTTGTCGTATTTTTCCTTTGACCAGCAAGAAGTGTCCCTCAGAGTCTCTTTTGATGACTTTGGGTTGAAAGTCAATTTTATCTGATATTAGAATGGCTACTCCAGCTTGTTTCCTGAGACCATTTGCTTGTAAAATTGTCTTCCAGCCTTTTACTCTAAGGTAGTGTTGTTCTTTGACCCTGAGATGTGTTTCCTGTATGCAACAAAATGTAGGGCCCTGTTTACGTATCCAGTCGGTTAGTCTATGTCTTTTTATTGGGGAATTGAGTCCATTGATGTTAAGAGATATTAAGGAATAGTGATTGTTACTTCCTGTCATTTTTTATGTTATTTTTTAAATTTGATTGGTTAACTTCTTTTGGGTTTGTTGAGAGAAGGTTACTATCTTGCTTTTTCCAGGGTAAAGTTTCCCTCCTTGTATTGGTGTTTTCCTCCTATTATCCTTTGTAGGGCTGGGTTTGTGGATAGATATTGGGTAAACTTGGTTTTGTCATGGAATATCTTAGTTTCTCCATCTATGGTGATTGAGAGTTCTGCTGGGTACAGTAGTTTTGGCTGGCATTTATGTTCTCTTAGAGTCTGCATGAGATCTGCCCAGGATCTTCTAGCCTTCATAGTCTCAGGTGAAAAGTCTGCTATGATTCTGATAGGTCTTCCTTTATATGTTACTTGGCCTTTTTCTCTTACTGCCTTTAATATTCTTTCTTTGTTTAGTACATTTGGCGTTTTGATTATTATTATGACGGGAGGTATTTCTGTTCTGGTCCAGTTTGTTTGGAGTTCTGTAGGCTTCTTGTATATTCATGGGCATCTCTTTCTTTAGGTTAGGGAAGTTTTCTTCCATAATTTTATTGAAGATATTTGCTGGCCCTTTAAGTTGTAAATCTTCACTCTCATCTATGCCTATAATCCTTAGGTTTGGTCTTCTCATTGTGTCCTGGATTTCCTGGATATTTTGGGTTACAAGCTTTTTGCATTTTGCATTTTCTTTAACTGTTGAGTCCATGGTTTCTATGGTATCTTCAGCATTTGAGGTTCTTTCTTCTATCTCTTGTATTCTGTTTTTGATATTTACATCTATGTCCCCTGATTTCTTCCCAAGGTTTTCTATCTTCAAAGTTGTCTCCCTTTGAGGTTTCTTAGTTGTTTCTACTTCTGATTTTAGATCCTGGGTGATTTTGCTTAGGTCCTTTACTTGCTTGTTTGTGCTTTCCTGTAATTCTTTAAGAGTTTTTTGTGTTTCCTCCTTCATGACCTCGGCCTGTTGACCAAAGTTCTCCTGTATTTCTTTAAGTGAGTTTTGTGTTTCCTCCTTATTGGCTTTCATATTCTCCTGAATTTCTTTCAATGATTTTTGTATTTCCCTTGTAAGGACTTCTAACTTTTGATCCATTTTCTCCTAAATTTCTTTAAGTATGTCCTTCATGTGTTCCTGTACCAGCATCATGACCAGTGATTTTAAATCCAAATCTTGTTTTACTGGTGTGATGGGGTATCCAGGACATGTTGTTAAAGGAGAATTGGGTTCAGATGCTGCCATATTGCCTTGATTTCTGTTAGTGACTTTCCTGCGTTTGCCTTTTGCCATCTGGTTCTCACTGGCGTGAGTTGGTCTTGTCAATGCTGGACTTACCAGTGTAAGGTGCCTCTTCCCAGGTGGCCTCTGGTGCACAGCTGACCTCCTGCACTGCCTGGAGACAGGGTACTGTGGCCCAAGCTATTCAGATCCCGAAGCAGACACCTGAAGGCTCCCTCAGGGGCCTGCTGGACTCACCAGAGCACACTGACTCCTCCCCGCCGGCCTCCCAGATGCCCCTCTTGCCTCTTGCAGGACCTGGGGATGTGGCGTTGTAGCCCAGGCTGTTCTGGATCCCGAAGTAGAGATTTGAAGGCTCCAGTCAGAGGCCTCAGGACTGGAACCTAAGCTCCATGCTGCAGGAGCAACAGAACTATTATTTCTTAAAAGGAAAAAGGTTGTTTTGAAGACAGATAAAGTCTTAGGAATTTGTGCATGTATTTTCCCTTTCTCATGCAATGAAATGAAACAAATGTGGAAAATGTGATCGAAAGGGTACACAAGTGGAAAACAGCACAAAATGATTAGAATAAGAAAGAATTACATTTAAATAAAACTCTGCAGCCAGGTCATCACAGCTATTGTGTACTTTTAGAATGTTTCTTTTAAGGTTTTTAATAGATGAAGAGCACTTTGTTCATCTTTAGGTCCCACTGCATGCTTACAGACACATTCAGACATGCTGCTGTGTTGACCTTCCCTTCCTCAGCAAATAACTCCCAGTCACCATCCTTGTTGAGAGAACAACTCCATCCACTGCTCCAGCACTTCTCCTATGACTTTACCCTCATCCTTCATCTCTATTCCACAGACCACAGGCTTATCTTCCTTTTTACCCTCATTGTGGACCCCAGCTGGAGGTGACTCAGTTTATCGGTTGGAAGACATCAGTTAGACTATCATATAGGAACTTAGCAGAGAAACAGATAGTACTTTGTCCACAATGTAGCTAATGTCTTAAACCAAAGGGAGCAGATACGGCCAGTACCTGCCTGCACTAGGGGTCCAGCACATTTCATATAAGTCTTAAAGACTCCCTCAATGACTGTCACTGTGTGAACATAAGCATGAGACCATCAAGGACAAGAGGTAGACTATATCAGAAGCCCACTGGTGCCTTCTCCTCCACAGGTTTTCACTATTCTGACTTCAAAACCTACAGATGCATTTTAACCTCTTTATAAACTTTGTGATATCACATATAATAGTCTACTTTATGTCTTACCTCTGCCAATCAATATTACAATTTGTAGTTAGGATTTATTATTTTGATTACCCACAACTCACTCTCTTATCTCAAAAATAAATGAAAATATCTGTGATATTTTCATTTATTTTTGAAATTATAATATAATTACAGCATTTTATTTACACTTCCCCTTCTTTCCTCTAAACCCTCCCATATCTCCCACTAAAGTTTAGAGTCTAAAACCTGAAGCCTCCTATATATGCTACCTTGCTGTTTCAAATCTATAGCTTATTTTATCATTATTATTACATGAATATATGTGGCACTATTAGGAGTGGTGCTATTAGGAGTGGCACTTTTAAGAGGTGTGACCTTGTTGGAGTAGGTGTGTAATCACTGTATGAATGGGCTTAAGACCTTCATCCTAGCTGCCTGGAAGTCAGTTTTCCACCAGTAGCCTTCAGATGAAGATGAAGAACTTTCAGCTATGCCTGCACCATGCCTGCCTAGATGTTGCCATGCTCCCAGCTTGATGATAGTGGACTAAACGTCTGAACCTGTAAACCAGCCCCAATTAAATGCCGTCCTATATAAGACTTGCCTTGCTCATGGTGTCTGTTTTTAGCAGTTAAATCCTAAGATACTTTTGGTGTCCCATTAACTAAGTTATCGCCTCATGCAACTTCATTAATATACTTACCTATGCTTTTATCTACCTGCTTGTTCCTTTACTATTCATAAGTAGATACAAAAATTATTGTTTTTGTATGGTGTGATTTTGCTCTATACATGTTCAAAATTAATCATTTCTGAAAGGTAACACTATCTTAGTTATCTGTGAAGAGACACCATGACTACAACAACTCTTATAAAGGAAAACATTTAATTGGGGCTAGCTTACAGTTTAAGAGGTTTAGTGCATTATCATCATGGTGGGAAGCATGGCCGCATCCAAGCAATTATAGTGCCAGAGAAGGAGCTCAGAGTTCTATGTCTTGATTATAGGCAGCAGAAGAAGACTATCACTGGATGTAGCTTGATCATAGGAGAACCCAAAACCCATTCCCACAGTAACACGCTTCCTCTAATAAGGCCATATCTATTCCAACAAGGCCATGACTCCTAATCCTGACACTTCCTATGGGTCAGCCATTCAAACACTTGAGTCTATATACACCATACCACTTCAAACCACCACAATAACCCTTCACCTATTGTTATTAAATGTTAACATCATTAAAACTCAGGTGAGAATGTTCTGCTTTTTTGGACATATTCTTTTAATTTACTTATTTTTTTTTTACCAGTGCCCCATTGTAGCTTCAGAAGCTGACATTAGATATAAGCCCCCTAACATTTCCTCCTTCTAGGTTATTTTAGACATTTTGAACTTTTTAAAGTTGTGCTGCAATTGATAGATTTGCATATGTACAAACTCACAACGCTTTGGGCTCATGATTTGGAAAGTATTTAATTCTGAAAACAATTGGGAAATAATTAGCTTCTTACAATATGGAGTCTTCCAACTCATCAGTCTAGTACAGATAATAGATAACAAATAGAGACTATATCCATAAGAGGAACTATTATCTTATATTGGGATCCATATTTCTAGCTTTTGATCAATGAACAATTCTTATTCATGTAGATCGCAGTAGAAATGCTTCACATACTGGAGTGATATCTCAAACATACAGGGATGTTGAGGTTCCTGTGTCTACTATTCAGACACTAGAAGAGCTTGAAATCGTGAGTGCCCTGGATAGTTTATAGTCTTTTGTCAACTTGTCACAAGTTAGAGTCATCTGGAAAGAGGAAAATTCACGTGGGAAAAATGCCTCATGGAACTGGTCTGCAGACAAGTCTCTGAGATGTTTTCTTGCTTGATGATTGATGGTGGATGGGCTCCCTCCATTGTGGGTAATAGCCCTCTTGGAAGGTGATCTTGGATCATATAAAAAACCGGTGAGATGAACAATCCATGATAAATAAACAGCACTCTGCTATGGTCTCTACTTCAGTTCCTGCCTAGGTTCCTGTTGGAGATTGGTGTTAATGCTTTGAATCTGTGTGTCCAGACACTTATGGTCTTTGTCCCCAATTGGCTTTTGATCTATCACTAAATATGCCAGCCACCAATGGCTGGGCATAGGGCAGGACACTTAAAGTTGTGAGGGTAGAACCCAGAGAGGAATGGGAGAATTGCCTGGACTGGGAGAAGAAGAATGGGATGCAGTAGTGGCAGGAGATAAAGCCAACCAGCCATGTGAGATTTCAGGTAAGTGGCCACTGGCCATTTCCCTGATTGGGCCTGGGGAATCAGGGGAAGGTTTAGAAGTACTCAGCCTTTGAGGTAGCCAAGGCATTTTAAAAATAAGCTAATGTGTGTGTGTGTGTGTGTGTGTGTGTGTGTGTGTGTGTCTTCCATCCAAGCATTCAAAAAGAGCCTGGGTGGATAGCTGGAACAGCATAACCCACCCAGGAGTATAAAGCAAGATAACAAAAACTGCCCATTATAGGTTTCTGTTTGAGTTCCTTCCTAGATTTCCCAAATATAATAATGGATTCCCAAAATAATGAATTGTTATGTGAAAAGTCTAGAACAAAATAAACTCTTTCCTTCTCAAATTGATTCTGTCCATGGTTTTATCACAGCAATAGAAATCAAACTTGAAAACTAAGGTAAATAAAATTTTATTAATTGTAAAGTAGCAGGCTATTAGGTCAACTTTAGACACTAGCCCTAATAATCTCACATGAAATCCATTTGGCTGTTATATCGTAACAGAAGAATTTCCCCTAGGAAAGAATAATTCCTCTTAAGATTAAACTGCAAGGAAATTGATCTTTGAATTTCACTGCACAAATCAATTGCAGAACCAAATGCACCATGACTCCAATACAAAGCCTGATTGATAGTCATTATAAAGATAGAGACTCATTGATCCTTCAGGCTATATATCTAAATGCTATATTTATTTTTCCATGAGGCTGCTGACTATTAGGATTTAAATTTAACTTCATTTATTTCACACAAATTGGAGCTTCTTTAGATTATGTCTGCCCCTAAGCATTTCAGTTTTTTAACATGTATGTGTGTGTGTGTGTGTGTGTGTGTGTGTGCAATATTTTTCCCTAAGCAAAAATATTCCTAAGAGAACAGAGCATAAATTATTATGAGTAAGTACACATTTTCTTAGATTATTGAATTATTTTTAATTACAGTTCTAGAAAAACATTGGCAAATGATAGTATTTAAACTATGTAGGATACATAAGATTCCTTTGAATATTAATAACTGCACATAATTCCTACTAATATCAGGGTGATGAATGAAATTGGGAATGAAAAATAAATTAAACTCAATGTTCTTACTAATATTTATAGTAATAGTTAATATTCTTATCAGATCAGGATCTCAGTCTGCCTCCCTCCCTGCCTTAGCTCTAACATCCTTGTTCTCTGTCAAATGAGCCTAGATCAGGCTCAGAATATAGTACAGGAGACCATGTTGTGGAAAGTTTTGCGAGGCAACAGTAGCAAACATCTCACCACATATAGGTGGAATGAATGTTAGTTATATTAATAAATTGTATGGTGTTATTTGGTCTCATGAGAAACTATCTCTAAAAGGGGGAGGAGGATTGCCCCTCCCATTTCATACCCAAGCATGTCAGACTGTAAGTGTTCTTGGGGTTCCCTATCTGTAAATAACCTAGCTTCACTGACCCTATGACCAGGAGGGGAAAAACAGTAAAACAACCCAAGGATAAAATACCCCATCCTTGAGAACAGCTAGAAGATGGTCATTTCCTACAGAGATTACAGCTGTTCATTCCACGGTATAAAACTGCCTGTAGTTGAAAGAAAAGCCAGACATTGAATCATGGGAAACTCAGTCATTGATAGAAAACTCAACCAGGAATTCCACCTGACTGCCTCAGTTTCCCCAATTTGTTTCTGTTGAGTTGTGAGCACTCAATTTGAGGATGCCATATTTCTGTGTATTCTTTTACTTGGAAGCCTGAGAAATAGGATTTTTCTGTTCCTCCTGGGACTCCAGCTGACTGCCTTAGAGAGACTTCCCTAGTTGGTTTCTGCTGGATGCTTTGAGTACCCAATTGATGACATTTATTGTCTATTTGTACATCCATCCATCCATCCATTCTTCTCTTCATTACTTGATATTTATTATTTTTCTTTGGCTTACTACATACTTAATAAACTTACTCATTCAAAGCTAAAATTATGGTTATAAAAGGTCATTATCTATATTGTCTAAAACAACAAAGTACCAGTGACAGAAACAAAGATATCATTCCATCAAGTTGTAGCTTGGTGATTCAATAAGTTTAATTGTGGTTATTTGCAAAAGCATGGATAAGAAGTTACTTAGTGAAGCATGAGAAACTAGTGGGTAACTAAACTATAGAAGGAAAAAAAAAAAGCTCTTAGTATGATGCTTGCCGGTATTGTCAACCTGACCGAATCTGGAACCACCTAGGACCCAAATCTCCAGACATTCCAATCCATTATCATTTAGCCCCTGGGCATGCTTTTGAGAAATTATGTTAATTGGGTTCATTGAAGTGAGAAGACTCATTGTAAGAATAGGTGGTACCATTTATTAGGTTTGGGTTCTGAGCTATGTAAAAATGTGAAAGCTAGCTGAGCCCCAACATTCATTGAACATTTCTTCTGACTGACTCCAGACCCAGTGATAAGCTGCTTCAAGCTCCTGCTGTCTTGTCAACAATGCATGATGAACTGTACCTCTAACAACAAGATGTTCTTCCTTCAGTTGTTTTTATCTGGCACTTCATTGCAACAACATTAAGAGATACTCATCAATTCTTCACTGCCCATCTAGCCTCAGGAGTCCCTCCCTTCTTTGCCATGGTAATGGGCCCAATCTTGTGTGGGTCTTCTGTGAGTTACACAGCTCCTATGCTTTCAAAAGGGCAACAGCCATACCGGACTGGAGGACCATGTTCCACAAGAGACAGAAGTTATTACAGATAATGTAAAACATTCTCAATTATAAGAATGGGAAGTAGTAAAAGGGTCCATTGCCGAGGAAATACTTCAGGAGTAGACAGTAATAAGGATATAAGCACTCTCCCAGAGGAAGAGTGAACAAATGGATCATGGTGTTAGCCTACTTTGATGATGGAGACTTTACAGTTTCTGGGGGTAAACTGCTCTCTTTAGAGACAATTTCCTTATCTACAATGATTGACAAACCAATCCGGGTTAACTCTTAAGGGAAGGGCAGTCTGGAAAATAGAGATGATATAGAAGAAAAAACAAAAGAAGCTCTTCTCACCAGCATCTGCTCGAAGTCTCTTTCCAACCGAGTGTTAAACTAGCATTGTTAACAAAATTCTAATGAAGGTAGCCTTAAGAGATACAATATTCCCTTTGTGTGGATATTTTCAAATGAGAATATTGAAATCGCAAAGAGCCACGATTAAGACCTAAGCAAACATGATCTTACTCCTTTCCCGATACAAAACTTCAGTTTTCTGAGAATGTCACAAGACTATAAACTTTTGTCTTATGTCCTTCTGCAAATGTCATATGACCCGAGGCTTAACCTATCCAGCTCCACACAAGCTAAGCTGGACTCTTGGTTTTGCTCTGGAGGCTGCTTTGAGGAGTAGGGTAGAGCGTCTTTCTGCCATGCACTACACAACGGCTGATAATATGTCTGTAGTGTTGTTTGCTTGTTTACCAGAAAGCCTCTGCTAAATGAATGGCAATCCATAACCTTTTGGACAGTTAAAACTGTCACGTATTTTATCCTTGGCCATATCTATGAGAGATCTCACTCTTTTGACTGAAAATCATATAAGAGAGTGGATTTAAAAGAATTTTGAAAAGCCGGGGATAGTAATATACATCTTTAAGTATAGTATTTGGGAGTAAGATGCAGGCAGGACTCTATGAGGTCAAGACCAGCCTGATCTACATATGGAGTGTCAAGCCATCCAAGGCTACACAGTGAGGTCCTATACCAAACAAACTAACTAACAAGGAATTTTAGAAAAATAAACACAATTTAAACTCTAAAAAAATAGTCGTGCAATGGGCCGAGGAGATAGCTCAGTAAAGAAAGTGCTTACTGTGAAAAGACGAGATCCTAAATTCCATCCTCAGATCCCGTGGGGAGAAAAGAAAACCCAGCTGTGATAGATTCAGAGACAGATGATCAGTGGGAGTTACGGTCAGTAAGAGATCTTGTATTAAAAATGTAGTCGAGGGTTCCTGAATAAAAGACACCTAACACTGTGCTCTGGCCATGCCTGCACATATGTAGTTACTCACATATACACAAACATCTGAACACACACAAACAACAACAAAAAGTTTGCTGTAACAGGTATAGTGGCACGTGACAATAATGGTGGCATTCAAGAGGCAGAGACAAGAGACATCACCACAAATTTGGAACCATTTCAGGCTGTGCCAGTTCGAGAATAGTCAGGGCTACCACAGTCAGGCTTTGTCCACAGAAATAAAATCAACCAGGCAGAACAACAATAAACAAACAAAGCTATGATTTACCAGGCAAGAGATAGCTTTCCTTTGGGGGACAACAAAACCCTGCAACAAGCCTAAAAGGCTGTAATGCTGCCTCTGCCTCACACATAAAATTGGTATGTTACAAGGGTCTTGGGAGGTAGAGTCCAAAGCTAATTATGAGCGAGGTATCCAACCTTTACTTTTATAGCTCAGTGGCTACCTAACACACATATTCCAAGTAATAAAATTAGAAAAAAAATTATCATGTGAAATGAAAACTACCCAAATGTTCATGAATTCATATAAGGGTTTCTTTCCTTTGTCGTGATTTTAGCTAATGAGTTTTTGCTCTGAGCAAGAAAAGCACAGATATTTAACAAATGGCATGTCCATGGCAACAAATAAAAAGATACATATTTTATTTTGGGTCTTTCTCAAAAAAAAGCAGTTTTAAAAAAAAAAAACTTTCTTCCTCAAATTACTTTAATCAAATCAGGAATTCTGTGAAATCATTAATTCATCTAAACAGCATTAACTCATAAAAGCTCATCTTTATGTTGATCTGCAAGAAATCTGCTCAACAGGCTATGTAATGTAATTGTGACAGGAAAGGCAAATCAGCTGCAAGAAACAGTCCTGGGGCCTGGCTCACCGGTTCTAAGGTTCAGTCCGCCATCACCATGGTGAGCACATGGCAGCATTTTGGCATGGGACCGGAGGAGCTGAGAGTTCTACATCTTGTTCTGAAGGCTGAGAGAAAAAGACTGTTCTCCAGGCAGCTAGGAGGAGGGTCTCAAAGCCCACCCCCACAATGATACACTTCCTCCAACAAGGCTGCATCTCCTAATAGTGCCTCTCCCTGGCCCAAGCGTTTTCAAACCACAATGCATACAATAATGCAAGAATCCAAAGTCACTGCCTATAGGAATAGAGGCCAAGGTAGTGGGACACCATATGGCAGAGACAGTAAGTTAGGGTAGACCAGAATGTGACTTTATGTAGGGATAGGAACTTCATGTAAGAGCCCTGGCAAAGATGAAGACACCCTAAAGAGACACTGTGTCTCTCAATTTGACTATTGAAACAATGGAACCCAAAGAAATGAGAAATGCTCTTGGAATTTCGTACTGAAATAAGAAAAAGACCCCAGCCAGAGAGCCAACTTTTCTCCCAGAGAGTCTATGCAATTCTAGCAACTTATCAGATCATCTTACATGATGGGTCAAAGGCGGGCAGGACCTACACAATGATGGTCAATGGCAGACAGGACCATACTTTGACTGGGAATCTGTTTACATTGGAATCTCTCATCAGAACCCTGAAAGAAAACCGCATCTTTCTGTCCGACTTCCCAGTGTGGCCACATTGAGTCAATCTTTTTCTGCTTTCCACTATTTTAATTTGTTTGAGGATCAATGGCTGAGCCTAGTTTGGAGCTCAAGCTGTGTGTCCCAGATGTGATAACAATCACACAGACAACTGGAGTGGCTGGATAAATTAGATTGGCAAGTGGTTCAGTTCTATACAGATTTCTGAGACATGTACCTGGGAAACAATAGCCCATGTTCAGAGTGGACTTGGTCACGTTGTAGGCTTGCCTCAAATTCATTCCCCAACCCTTTAAAAATTTATTCATTTCTTCCAAAGATAATTATGAAGATTTGATGTGCAAAAGTTTGTTATTGGTCATGGGTAATTTTGTATTTACTGATCAACTGATCAGGCCTTTTTTTTTTTTAAGGCATAATCTGCTAATCTCTGTTAATCCTCACAACTGCCCACACACAATATGCCTGCTGTCCTCTAACAGGGACGTGGAAGCAATCTGGACCTTGAGAGACCCGCATTTATGTCAACTCCAGCCAGGGGGTTGAAAGGAAAGCCACATTGTGTATTAAAGGTTGTGGAGCATTGGGAAAAAAAAAAAAACTTCCTGGGGCTCAGCCTATGCCTTCTCACCTTTCAAACTGGCACACTAGTAGCTGCTTCTAGCATAGCGGATGATTAACTGGATGCAAAGCGCTGAATTTAAGCTGTTGATTAGCTGGATCCACCGCAGACTGCACATCTTCACATACAAGCTTCACAGGTTTTATCGGCGGTGAATTAGCAGTACCCTTGAGTTTCCATGACCTCCTTGGAGGCGTCCTTGTCGTCGTCGTTGTCGTCGTTGTTGTCGTTGTACCCCTGGCTGCTCGGGGCCACTGAGACATGGCTTTCTCCGGGCGCTGGGCAGCTCTAGCCATGCCCAGGGAAGTCATTGTCCTCACCTAAAATAAGTAATTTTTAATTTGATGGCTCCAATGCTGGCACAAATTTAAAAGTACTTCCTCTGTGACTACTAACCTTTCTGAATGGAGACCTGTGAACCAGCTACCAGTATTTTCCTTTCCTAGAACAAGAGGACTCAATGTAACAAGCCCGTCTCCTAGTCAGCCAATCTATCAGTGCCTGCCAAAAGCACGCAGATTGTTGGAAGGTTTGGCTTGCCATTATAGTCACTATCTAATAGAAACCATCATCAAAACAGTGAAAACTTGTGTTGGCTATTAGATTTATTACCCAGCTGCTTCAAAAATTGTCTGGATCTATCATGTTTAACTAGGCCAGCAATGGCCAGTTTTAAAGGCAACGTGAAATATAAATTCCTATTTCTAGCAATGACTTTTAGCTATATGATACTTAAAAAAAAATAACTACCTAAGATCACTTTAAAAAGTAACTGTTAGTAATTAAATGCATCTTTCCTCTGTCTATGAACCTTTCTACCAGCAAGGGGCACCTTCAGTAGCCTAAGTCAATGTTCGACCTTCAAACATCTCAAGATATGAATAATGCATTCCTAGGCGCTGCTGTTGCATTTGGTCCTGATGTCCAGATTGAAAGAGGCAGGAAGCACAGCTCTGCTCTGTCTCCTACAGCAGCCTGAGGAGTTCCGCTAATCTTTTAGGAACTGCTTCAATTCAGTTCAAACTGGGATCTCTGTTTTTGATGCAGAATGGATTTCAGGGCATCCTAGTATGAAAAAAAAAGAGTTGAGGTTTATTGAAATACATTTTTAATATAGATTTTAAGCATGGGAGTTAAATAAAAAGGCTGAGGGTAGGTGTGCTTTCACGAGTCCAACAATCCATTGTCTTTCGAGACGTCATATATAAGATATTAATGGATTTGATGCTGTTCTTGTTGAAGGGTACATCAGAAACCTAGATAAGATACAGGATCATTCTTAAGGGCCACCAGCTAGAATTATAATTTGTAAGGTCAAAGTCTGGATCACAGGGATGCTAGAAGGTGGGAGGTTTTACTGTAAAAGTTAACAGTATTGTTTCCCAGAGATTCCCAGAGTTTGTCTGGGAAAAGGACTGAGACTGTACCCAATGCCATTTATGTTCAAACAAAGGTCATTGCTATTAGAAGTAGAATAACCATCTAAGAAGAAATGGTATCAGCAACCTTCATAACAAATGTGAACTATGTTGCAATTCTGGCTTCTCAGATTGTTACCAAAAGGGGTTTCAGGGTGTCCTGAGATGAGATATGAGATTCTATTTGTCTTGATCAAGCAAGACCAATTACAAAGGAGCTGGGGTTGTCTTTCACAGGTTTTTTCCTCCTTGATAGAGGAATTTAAAAACAGACTCAAAGCTTAATGGCCAATTTTTATTACAGCTTTAATAAAAACCACAGAGCAAACAGGCAATGAGGAATAATGGATAGGAGGAGAGAAACTAATGCCTTTTGAGTTAGGGTCAGCAATAGAGGTCTGCAGCCAAGCAGGTTCATAAGAAAAAGACAACAGTTTCAAGGCCAGTATGTTAAAGATTTTGGTTAGCCTTCAAAGAAGAAATAAAAATGGAAAAGATAACTTTTCAAATTTGCATTCTGAAAAGCAGGCAGGATACATAGTGAGGATCTGCAAACAGTTGCCTGTAGGGAGAATTCTGAGATAAAGACACACATTATCTCTTTAGCAGACAATTATTTTTCCCATCTTCTTAGTGTATCTTCAGGAGAATTTGCTTTCCAGGAGCGTGGCCCCATAGTCATATGACCATTCTGGCCTAGATGTATTAACTCTTAAGAGAGGGGACAGTAATAGGCAACGTTCTAATCTTGAGGTCATATCAGAATGTCATTTGGGGGCTAGAGAGATGGCTCAGCAGTTATGAGCACTGACTGCTTTTCCAGAGGTCCTGAGTTCAATTCCTAGCAACCACATGGTAGCTCACTATCATCTATAATGAAATCTGATGCCCTCTTCTGGTATGTTTGAAGATGGCTACAGTATACTCATACATATTAAATAAATCTTTTGAAAAAATGTCATTTTTCTGCCTAGGTAAGTCCAGAAGTAGAATTCATATTTCATTCTTTGGACCAGAAGGAAGCATTTCCCCCATTCCCCCAATAGGCTCAGCAAAACCCTAAATCCTCCACCTTTTTATTGTGAGTGGGTGTTTGGGACCAAAGCAGATCATGAAGGGACTTGTCCATCCGCAATGGCCTCTGAACCTGCTAATGCCCATTGAGCTTCCAAACACAAGAGTGAAAGGTTCTGTCCCTCCCAATCTTAAGAGATAAAAACAAGATTCATTGTCTTTTCCAACAAAGAACTAAATAAGCCAAGAGAATCTCCAATGTTTTAAAGAGGCACCATTTGGTCAAAGGTCCTCTTGAGTCCGCAGTTTCTATATTCAAAATATATGTTGAGGTTTTATCTCTTTCTAGAAACTATACCATTCTATATTAGCTCAGGGTGAGCCCTGACCACTTCAGTGACGCACAGGGCCCTTGCATTAGCTGTAAAATCCCAGTGGATTTCTTGCTGGTGTGCTTGCTTACCTGAATTTTCACAGCTTCGCTTTTCTACACAAGTAAAACGTATTGCCTTGCAAAAGTACTTCTGAGTATGTGGTCATTTTCCTGAGACCTCAGACCCATTTATTTCTCTCTGCCCCTCATTGTAAGTAAGGGCAAAATGAAACCATTTAACTAGGCCATTCTGTGGGTAGAAAGAGTAGTTTATTTGGGAAACAATCTGCTTAGCTGTCACAGAGAGTTGAGAGCAGCCGGCTTGCTGGTTTCATTGGGAAGGTAGTGGTAACAGGAGGAGGCACATGGGCTAGAACAGCCTGGTGGTTTGAATGGAGACTTTAATCTGTTGTGGGCTATTTGGGTTATTCCGGAACTAAATGCTTTTGCCTAAGATAGTTGACCATGTGGGAAGTAGTGACTTTCCTGGTAAACAGAAACCCATCTTGTGAGATCCCTGAGGAATGCTGAGGTTAATTTCCTGTCTACCTAATAACAATCTATTTACCCAATCAGAGTCTTGCCTGGGTTATGCCCAAGCCATAATATTAGGACACTGGCAACAGCACTGGAATTTGGGGGGGCCTGCTTTGGATCTTACACTTATAATCTTCTCTGTCTTTTGACCCTACTTCGATATCACCATACTTAATTACATGCTTAATTACTTATTTTCCTATTTCCTTAATCTATTTTGTGTTGATAAAACAATGCTTCAGACTGAGTAGTTGCAGTGGGGAGAAATTTCTTGAGTGGGTCATACTTCTTGAGTCTAGGGTCTAATGTGGACTTTCTGACTATTTGAGGGCCTTTTTCTACTCTTGGTGAACTTAACTTGGAGAATTAGGGTGTTGATCATTATGGTCACCAAAGCCACCCAGAGAGAGTGGTTTCCTTCTCATTGTCTCAAACTCAATAAGAATAAGGAAGAAGATGTTATTGGCGGGATCATAATTTTGTCTAGGGAACATGCAGAAGAATCCTGCTCAGTGTCGTTCTTTGAGCCTTACTGTGGGAACTAAATGGAGACTGCACTCTGCTGTAGGATTGTCTCTTTGTCTGTTATCGTAGTATTTGGTATTGAACCCAGGGCCTTGTGCAAGTTCATCAAAGATTCTTCCACTGAGCCGTCTCCATGTTGGGACTGGTTGTTTTTGAGTGCATCGTGGCTGGTCCAGTAAACAGTCCACACACTGTATGTATGCTCCCTCAGTCTAACCTCCAGCCAGAGTTACTCATCCGTTTAGGAAAGTGGTCACATAGGCTTTGTGACTAGCATATAATCCACTGTGAGTTCTGCCCTTGTCACCAAAAAAAAAAAGTGCTAACTAGTCTTCAGCACATGGTAGAAGGGGAAAGGGGAAATAGGTTGCAAGAAAGATCTGACTGCACCTTTTATAAAGGTGTTAATCTGCCCAGTGGGGCAGAATCCTTATAATGCAATAACTTCTTAAAAAGAAAAAACTCACTTCCTGATATGATTCCAATGGTAGAAAAGTTTCAGTGAATGGAAAAGGACAAACATTCAAACATTAATGCTTAACAAGATAATTTATTCATTATATTTATTACCTCATTTAAATGTTCAGGTTGAAATATTCTAAGGAGATGTGTTTCCATTTTCCTTTAAGTTGCAAAATTGGCCTATATATATGGCTGTCTTTACTCCCTGGACAGAGCTTTATAAGTTTTGCTTGAATGGAAATAAGTGCTTTTCAAAGGTGGTGAGTTTTTAGCAGACCTTAAAGAACATGTACCGTCTGCCAAGAAAGGAATTGCTAGATAGAAAAATGACTAGAGCAGAGGCCTGGAGGAGCAAAGCCTTGGTTCGGTGCTGAGCATCTATTTTAGAGCTAAAGATGTGTTGACTGGAACAAATCTTAAAAGGAATAGCTTCCATGCTGTTTGAGTTGATTCTTTAAGGTCTGGAGAGCACTAGACATTTTTTCAAGGAGTCAGTAGCCTGTTTCAAAAAAAAAAAAATGCTACTTAAAAACAGGAAGAAAAGAGAAAAATAAAGACAACAGAAGAACAGAAAGGATCATTTTGGGTTTGAATGGGACTAGTCCCCAGAGACTCATGGATTTACCTCTGTGCTCACCAGAGAATGGCACTATTTGAAAGGATTAGGAGCTGTGACATTGTTGGAGGAAATGTGTCACTGAGCTCTGAGGTTTCAAACAGCCATTCCAAACCCAGAGTCTCTCTCTTTCTGCTGCTTGCAGATCCAGATGTAGAACTCTCAGCTATTTCTCCTGCACCATGTCTGCCCACGTGCCACCAGGCTCCCCACCATGATGGGAACTAAAACTCCACTGTAAGCCAGCCCCATGTAAATGGTCTCCTTTATAACAGATGTCATTGCTGTCCTGTCCCTTCATAGCAATAAAACACTGACTAAGAGAGCCAGTTAAACAGATATCCAAATAACAACAGTAATAATATTTTAGGTAAAAATGCATCTGAATTTTTTTTCATGTAATTACTGAAAACTTCTCTTGCTAACTAGCAGCCTATATATTTTGTTAAACATGCATTATTTTCAATTCCCATTTGGCTCCTGTATTTAAACTTTAATTATGAGCATCAATAGATTCTCCTCTCCTCCTACATTCTTATACATCTGTCTGTATTGCATCTAAATTTCTATTATCTGGAGATACCAGGAGGCATCACGATGTATTAACCTAGCGTCTATTGAAATTGATATAGTTCTCTTCTTAGCATCAGACTTCTCTTTGTAGACTTCTGGCATGACAGACTCTCAGTCACATTTACAAGAAATATATTATTTGAATTTTGCCAAAGTAAAGATTTTATTTACTGAGCACAGTATAATCCATTTGATTTGCCAAAGAAATTCTAGGCAACTAGACTCTGTCCAGGGCCTGTACCCAGTCAGCCAGGACATCTGCTCCTGTCTGTCCTACAACTTCATCAGACTTCTTTTCTCATCTCCAGCATCAGACAGGACAGCAACAACCTGAGGAAAGAGGCCAGAGCTCTGAGAAGTGCATGTAGGGGCATGAACGTAAGCCAAGTTGAATCAAATCGATGGCTGGCAACTAGCCCACAGATGCTGTCTGGAGTCAGGAAAGACACTGAAGGCAACATAGGCACTGGACCAGCTTCTGAGGCCTGGGATCTAAGCCAGAAGTCACCACAGTCCAGTCCCTTAGAGAATTTCTCAGATATACAGATCTAGGAAGGACACGGGACTCTTCTCAATAAAGTGACATTTAAATAGAAACAAGGAGGAAACAGGGAGACATCATGGCCTGGCCATCTCTATTCCCGAGAGAGGAAATAATAGGTGTAATTAGGTAACCACTTGCTGAGAAGCAGATGGCAAAAGCCAGCAATGCGGAAGCACACTGAGGGAAGTGTGGAGAAGGGCTGGTGAGCTCAGAGTCCTGGACAGAGAGGACTCTCAGGGTCAGAGGCCCAGCTTTTGTGTTTGGTAGACACAGAGAGAAAAAGGCATGTTCTGAATGTTTTTAAAGAGACACACTGACTGCCACAGGAATTAGGCTCCACGAGTTTAGGAGATGCTGGTGAACTGGGAGGGCCTACAGGCATTCAGGAGTGGGTGAGGTCTTAATGGGGACTGAAAGCAATGGAGGCTCCTAGCATGATACGCTGCTGACAGAATTTTCTGAGGGAGATTAGGTGTGAGTTAGGAAGGAAGAATGACTGGAATTTTGCTAAGGATGACAGATAGGCTGAGGCACTTTACTTAATATAGTGTGAAGAGGACTAGAGAGATATCTCGGTGCAGTAGTAAGGATGGGGTCAGGGGTCTTCTCAAATGTGAAGTTTGCGATGCCTGTCTTACATACAAATGCAGGCACCAGGCTGATAGCTTGCATATAGCAGGCAGAAGTTTCAAGGGAAGATAAAAGGTTGAGTTGTGAGGTTTAGAATCTGTATCAATTAAAGTACAAAATTACATGACAGTATATGGGAAGTGAATCAAGGTGGAGAGGAGGATGGTTACCGGGAAGAGGTTCAGGAAATTTCAGAAGAAGAGATAGAGAAAATTAAGAGGAACCCATGTGAGGCAGGGGGAAACAAATGCTGAATGAAATGGAAAAGGGGTGTTTCAACATCTGCATCCAGAAATGGAGCTCAGATGAGAGTAGTTAATTAATGCTAATTCTGCTTATACAGATCAGACTACTGGGAAACTAAAAAAAAAAAAAAAATAGTTGTTGGAAAGATGGACAATCAGTCAGATGGTCCTGAAAAGAGAGTCTTTGCTGCAATGGAGAAGGAATGCTTGGAGAGTTGTTTCAAGACAAGATGAAAGTAAAGAAAAATCAGCAAGTACTCCTTGAGTATTGCTTAGAATGGAGGAAAATACGGGAGGAGATCTGTGAAAAGCCGGTAGGGGTCTGTTCAGGTAAGTAATATTATCAAGTACGGTTTACATAATCCTGTGCTGTGAGGACAGTGGTACTGTGAGATGGACAGTGATGCTGTGAGAGGGGCGTGGTGTTGTGAGAGGGGAGTGGTGCTGTGAGAGGGGCGTGGTGCTGTGAGAGGGGCGTGGTGCTGTGAGAGGCCTGGTGTTGTGAGAGGGGAGTGGTGTTGTGAGGGGCGTGGTGCTGTGAGAGGGGCGTGGTGTTGTGAGGGGCGTGGTGTTGTGAGGGGCGTGGTGCTGTGAGAGGGGCATAGTGCTGTGAGAGGGGCGTGGTGCTGTGAGAGGGTTGTAGTGCTGTGAGAGGGGCGTGGGGCTGTGAGAGGAGCCTGGGGCTGTGAGAGGAGCCTGGGGCTGTGAGATGGGCGTGGTGTTGTAGATGGGCGTGGTGCTGTGAGAGGGGTGTGGTGCTGTGAGAGGGCGTGGTGCTGTGAGAGGGGCCTGGGGCTGTGAGATGGGCGTGGTGTTGTAGATGGGCGTGGTGCCATGAGAAGGTCAGTGGTGCTGAAGGGATGTGGTGCTGTTGAGGGGTGTGATGCTATAAGAGAGACGCGATGCTTTAGTAAGTGGAGGAGGGTACGTTCTGGAGTAGTCTACAACCTTAGTGAGGGCCAAGCCCTGCCAATGTAGCTAGTTACTCAGGAATACTTCCCCCTGAATCCTCCCTCATCTTTATCAGCAGTGTGTAACTCCTATGTATCAAACTCAAGTTTCTAAGAACCCACTGCTTTCTCCTTTCTATGGATATATGTTGTCTTTGTGACTGTTGTTAGAGGATTAGTAAAATTTTAACTGGTGTTGAGTATCTTAAGTCCTTCCTTCCCCTGCAAATATCACCACCATCATGGTAAAATATGAAGAAATATGAGTATACATTCTGAGCACCTTGAGCAATAACACAGTTAAATTCTATTCTTTTGGTTTTATTGTCAGTTGGATTTGATCTTTGAAAGGTAATGATGGCTGACAGAATCTCTATAAAGGCTAATAAAAAATGAAAAGATGCCCAAAGAATGTCCAGAATTATGCTGCATGCTGAGGACACTCTGCACCCTGACCCTGATGTTGGGCAACACCTCAGGGCCACTGCCAGTTCAAGCTATGTTCACTTCTTCTTGTCCCTACTGCCCCAGAGGGAATTCTCGACTAGCCAGCAGCTGGCGTTATCATGGCGTTTTAGCAAAGCTGTGTCAGCAGTAAAGAAGAACAGAGAAGCAAGTAGCTGATATTTCAACTGTCTGCATCTGGGCATTAGAGCTGGCCTAGTTTCTGATTCCTACCCTACAAAGGCCCATCATTTTTTATTTTTTGTTTTTTGTTTTTTTTTTCTCAGTAACATTAGCATTTACCCTAGGAAACAAAACACAGTGTGTGTGTGTGTGTGTGTGTGTGTGTGTGTGTGATATGTGTGTGTGTGATTGGGGTCTACTTCTTGGTAAAATTTTGAATGTCTGAAGTTGTAAGTGTGTCCCTATATATTCCCAGTATCCTTTAGGAGAATAAGTTGTACACATGCACACTCATGGAACACCTGTTGACTGTGATAGAGAGTTCACAGACTTTAAACAGTCAAGGAGCTTTGTGTCCTTTGAAGAATGTAAGAATGCATTTAATACTGCAAACTTAGGTATATTTAGCTGGCTGATGAAGAAGAATAGGTTTAACTCTTGCAAGAGTTATCTGAGACACAGTACTCTGCTGTGTATCTGGGTTAGAGTAGGACACATTTCATTTTTATCACAGTAACCCTACATAATAAATATTATGAGGATGGCTAAATGAACTTAATTTAATCACTCACATAGTATATGATGGAGATAAAATAGAATTTTATTTTAGAATTCTTTTTTTTCTTTTGTAACAGGGTCTCATGTAAACCTGGCTGGCCTCCAATTCTTACTATGTAGCTGAAGAAGTTGATCTTGAATGCTATTTTCCTGATTCCACCTCTGAAGTTCTAGGGCTATTGATATGTATCACAACACCTAAATCAGAAATTCCTTTGGAAATTTTATAGGTAGGGAAACCGTTTGACTCTCTTTGGTGGCTTGAATGAGACATGTTCTGCATAGGCTCATATATTTGAACATTTGTTTCTCAGTTGGTGGAGCTTTTTAAGAAAGATTAGGAGGTGTGGCCTTTTTGAGGGAGGCTTGTTTTTAGGGATAGACTTTGAGATATCAAAAGCCTGTTCTAGGCCTCCTCTGCTCTCCCCTCCCCTCCCCTCCTCTCCCCTTCCCTCCCCTCTCCTCTCCTCTCCCCTCCCCTCCCCTCTCCTCCTCTCCCCTCCCCTCTCCTCCCCTCCCTTCCCTTCCCCTCCCCTCCTCTCCTCTCCCCTCCCCTCCCTTCTCCTCTCCCCTCCTCTCTTCTCCTCTCCTCTCCTTTCTTTTCCTCTCCTCTCCTCTCCTCTCTTTTCCTCTCCTCTCCTTCTCCTCCCTGCCCTTCCCTCCCTTCTCTCCTCCTCTCCCCTTCTTACTTCTCCTCTTTCCCCCTCCTCTCCCTTGCCCTTCTTTCGCTTTCTGCCTGAAAAATCAAAATGTTAACTCTTAGCGACTTTTCCAGTGCCATGTCTGCCTGCCTGCTGAAATGCTTCTCACCATGATGGTCATGAACTAACCCTATGAAACTATAAGTAAGTTCCTAATTAAGTGTGTGTGTGTGTGTGTGTGTGTGTGTGTGTGTGTGTGTGTTCCCTTGGTCATGGTGTCTCTTCATAGCAATAGAACGTAAGTAAGACACTCTCCACCCAACATCTTAATATTCCAGACAAGCCCCACCTGCCTTCTACTATGTATTCATTCAATCCCATTTTAATATCATCAGTGGCATGTATAAGGTCTTGGTAAGAAATTCTGTTTATAAATATTAATTAAAAAGTAATAAAACAGCTACAAATAACTACCACAAATGATAATGCTCTATAACTATTTAGGCTACAGTTTAGACTCTGGCCCCTACTTCATGTGAACCGAAGTACCTGACTTCCCTACATTCTCATTCCTTCTAGATCTCATCATTTTGCCCTCAACGCATTAGCATGATATGTTGTCATACAGCCTGACACTTCTAAACACTTAATGTTTTGTACCATCATTCTGATTCAAAGTTGGTCCCATAAACACAATAGTTGCGTTTCTGTTTACATACTATCCGGTTTCATTGGTCTCCAGTCAACACAAATCCTGTCCTATTCTAAGGCAACCTGTACATTCAGGAACTGTCTCAGTAGGATAGTTTATTTTAGGAAGTGATTTAAAGCTCTCTTGAATATATTCCACAACTAAAATTCAAGGTAGACAAAGACTTGATGAGATTATTGTGGATAGGGTTAATAAGAGCCTGTGGATAGCCTGAAACTCTCCTTCCTGTTATTCTGTGCAAACTCACAGTGTTCAACAGAATGAATTCTACTGAGATGTGTCTAGCTGTTCTGTTGCATGTTTGCCTCATCTGATTTCTCTACATTGCAATTATGAGCTATTCAAACAGTTAAGCTAAGTGCAGCTGAAGGTTGAGAGTCCAGCAGTTTGGGCAGATTAGGCAATGAGCAGTAAGTACTGCTCTTTCAGACATTCTTACCCACATAGTTAAATACTAATTTGATCAGCCTGGCCTCTCTGAGAGCCACTTAATTTATAATCAACCTACCACTGCCCTGTTTTTCTGAAAACCCCAAGATGCTTATGCAGTAACAAATGGAGTGAAGATTTACCAGTTTTCTGACTATCTGAATGCAGACCATCGAGCTATGTAATTCAAAACATTATGTTTCATGGGCTTTAGTCATGTCCTTGAATCATTTGACATAGCTAGACATTTCAATCAGGTTCATTAAAGAAAACCGTATATATTTATTTCTTCAGTGTAAAGCCTAAAAGCATTTTTAAGCCAACAAACATGCTGCTACTGCTGCAGCTATTATTTCTGCTTGTAGCCCAGGGTTAATCATTGTCCTGTCACATGACTGATGCCTGCCAGTCGCTGAGGATTTTCATCACTATTTAGGATGCCTTTGTTTCCTGGCAATGTTCTGGGGGATAAAAAAAAAGGATTTGAAGGATTTGAAGATTTGCACAGTGTTTTTCTTCCTACAGATGGTCAAAGCTCTCTCATCTCAGACCCTGTATAGGAAAAAAAACTTGTCATGATCCCCTCTGCAGATGAGAAAGGACGGGTGAGATCAGTGATCATCTAGGGTGTTTCGTCAGGTGAATTCAGCATCGACCCTGGTCATTTTATGGCATCTTTCTCTAGGTAAGCAGAGTGTTGCGAACTTAAAAGCACATCAAGTTATTTTGCCTCATGGGAAAAAAAGGGTTATAATTTTAAGTACATAAAGTCAGAGTAGAGCTTCAAATTTTACTGCCTATTTCAAATTTTTCTGCAAACATCATGACACTTAAAGGCATTTGCATATTTCTTTCTGATTCTGTAAAATTAGCATTTGACAGTTCTTTGCCTATTCATAAACAAGTTTATAATGAAGCAGTATACTTTCCATATTTTGTCTACAAAACCAAAATACAATTTGACCATATCTAAGCCTTTTTTTCTCTTTAATAAAAAGAAAGACGTCTTTGTTTTAAAAATAATTTTAAAAATAAGATGGGAGAGATGGCTCAGTGACTAAATTAATTTGTTGCTCTTCCTGAGGACCAGGGTTCAATTCCTAGCACTCACATGGTGATTCACAATCAAATATAACCCTCATTCCTGGGGATCTGACCTCCTGTTTCGACCTCTGCAGGCACTGTATGCCCATGGTACAGACATACAAGCAGTAAAAATACCCATATTCATAAAATAAAAACAAATAAATAATGAATACAATAGAATTAATAGCTAGTGTTTTCTCCACATACTCTACAGTTTCAATCACACTTATGTCTTTTAGAGTGAAAACGTGAGCAGAATTTAAGACAGTAACTATGTGGACAGCTTTACCTACATACACAATGCTTATCAAAAGAAATTCTCAAAATCTAGCAATGATGCTAATATAGCTGATATGGTCACGGTTCAGTTACTCTTCAAAAATGAATAACTGCCTAATAGGCCCTGAGTTTGTGACCCAGTTCATAGACACAATGACACAGATAAACCTAAACCACATTCTTGAGTTGAATGGATCCATGTGTGATGGAAACATCAGATAAATGATAATTGCACATAAATGCCAAGCTGAGAGTTGTTCCTGTACAGAGCTTCAAATTACAGAGAGAATGACTATGGGAGTGTACAGATCTGCAAAGAAGTCATAGAGCAAGAGAGTTGGGGTTTAGAGCCGCTTTGGGAGATTTTCCAGTTACCAGAGTCACTAAAAGGGCCCTTGATAGAAAGGAAAGGTCACTGGGTAACAGTCATTCTCTAGCTATTAACACTAAGACTGAGATTTCTACATGTCCCTCTTTCTGACTTCTCAAAGTTGAAACTACCTCCTCCCCACGACTCTAGTTCCAGCTGCAGGAGAGTCCAACTACACTACACCACTGCATGAGAGTGTTCTGTGCCCTCTAAAGCAAAACTCATTGTTCTTCGATACCAGCTCACAGGTAGCATCATCGGAAACCTAGTTTCTCAAGGAACTCAACTTCACAGATGTTTAGCCACATCCTTCTCTCTACTTCTGTCTCTGTTACGGTTTCCATTGCACTGAAGAGACACCATAACCAGGGCAATTCTTATAAGGAAAAGATTTAATTGGGGCTGACTTAGAGTTTTAGACGTTTAATCCATTATGGCCATGGTAGGGAGTGTGGCAGTGTTCAGGCAGACATGCTACTGAAGAAAGAGCTGCAAGATCTACATCTTGATCCACAGGTAGCAAGGAGACTGACTATTCCACACTGGGTAGAACTTGAGCACAGGATGATTAGAATATTTTTCCCTCCTATTCTCTAATGTCCATGTATGTGTAAAGATGGAGGCAGATCTGGTCCCAGTTGCTATTTCCAAGCTGTCATTACTCTTCCTCTTTCAAAATAGCCACATCTTTTGAAACTTCTTATCACATTTCTCCAACTGTGTGCTAGGTTGGACCATGTGTAGACCTTAAGACATAACTTTGGGCCAGGTCCTTCACTCAGTTGGACTACATGTAGTCCTTCCACTCGCTGGCCCTCACTCTGTTGGACCACATGCAGATCTTTAGGTCATTGTCCTTCATTCTGTTGGACCACATGTAGATCTTCAGGCCAATGTACTTCTCTAAGTTAGACCATATGCAGACCTTTGGGGCAGAACTTCAGGTTCATGTAGATCACTTGGTTGGACCACATGCAGATCTTTGTCCCTTATTCTGTTGGACCACATGCAGACATTCAGGTCAATATCCACTTGTACCTTTTGTGTCATCAGTCTATCAACTTCCAAATATAATCATGTGACCTAAGATGCCACTTTCCAAATACCTTTGTCTCCAAAGTATCTGTGGTTTGATCCACATTGCTCTCCCTGACCCATGTCAGGGAGACCCTCATGTCATGCCCATGTCATATCACCCTATGCTATCTCTGAGTTTTGTCATCTCCCCTTTCATTCTGTCATCTCCCCTTCATCAAGCTTAGTTGTTCCAGTATGACATTTGGTTCACAAGTTCATTAAGCCTACCAATCCTATGTCTTTATGTGACACTTACCCAAGTTGCTCTATAATTCTATGATATTAGAATATATCTATTTTTAGTACTATTGATTTCTTCTTTGAATATTCATAAATATACAATGCATTTTGAACATACCTACCCCAACTTTCCCCAGATATTCTAATTCCCTTTTACCTTTCTCAATCATTATTCCATGGCAAAAATAGAAGTTCTGGTAAAATCCAAGCCACTCTTAACTGATCTCAGCATTTGAGTGGTTAAACATTGCCAGAGACTATTTATACTTTGAAGATCATTTACATAAGGTTAAACAAGGTAGTCTTGTGTTTAGGGTTAAGCACTCCGTCAAGACTTTAGACCATGTATAATATTCTGACACCCAACAATTAGATGCTATCAAGCGACATTTAATTCCCATTAGATGTTAAGTACACTGATCGTGGATGTGTCAGAAGCTATGGATAGTGCAACCTCCTCTGGGACTTTTGCTCTTTCCAAATTTGTAATGCTAGTAGATTGCAAATTTCAAGTCTTTTGAAGGATTTTCAAAAAGTTTGTTACATTACAAGTTGCAAGTCTTTGTAAAGCCCTGGAATGTATTAGGTATCCTCTGTAATAATTATTATTATTTAGCATACACTCAGCCTTTGGCTTCACATTACCAAGTATTTGCCCATCCATCTAAGGTAAGGCTACTGAGTTTGTTGTTACTGACTCCTTTTCCTTTGCCAGTTTCTCTTCTACCCAATCACTTCCAATCTCCTATTGGCTTCTTGTAAGAACAAGTACTCTAAAGTTTGCCATTTTTAACCCCCAAGTGTCACTTCAATTGTATTATCTTCCACAGTGACTGTCTGAGAAACTCATCAAATGGTAATTGGGTCCAACCTACCCTGATCTCTCTTTTCAAAATTCACCAGTGGCCTTGCCATGAGGGTTTTCAGGACTCCTTGAATATTAAAAGGAATCAGACATTTTCCCAGCCCTCTAGTGGTGGACTCTGCTGGATATTTTTCAAGGCTGAGTTCTTGTCAAAGACAATGAAGCATTACTATTAGTTACAAAAAGTATTTCTAGGTTAATATCCACTTATTAGTGAGTGCATACCATGATTCACCTTTTGAGTCTGGGTTACCTCACTTAGTATGATGTTCTCTAGCTCCATCCATTTGCCTAAGAATTTCATGAATTCATTGTTTCTAATGGCTGAATAGTACTCCATTGTGTAGATATACCACATTTTTTGCATCCACTCTTCTGTTGAGGGATACCTGGGTTCTTTCCAGCATCAATCCACACATCAAATGAGGTACAAGAAGAAAGGAAGAGTGGCCCCCTGTTCTGGAAAGACTCAGTGAAGCAGTATTCGGCAAAACCAGAACGGGGAAGTGGGAAGGGGTGGGTGGGAGGACAGGGGGAGAGAAGGGGGCTTGCGAGACTTTCGGGGAGTGGGGGGCTAGAAAGGGGGAAATCATTTGAAATTTAAATAAAAAATATATCGAATAAAAAAAAGAGATATTAGGGGGAAAAAAAGAAAAACAAAAGTATTTCTACCCAAAGGTAAGTGGACACTTTCCGCACCCTTGTATGCATTGTATCACAATTTCTGATGAACTCTCTATTGCACAAAACAAAGCTGAGTAGCAATTTCAGTTAATTCTTAAAATGATGCTCATCTTTAGTAAAACAGAGAATCACAAACCCAGGGTGAGTATTAGCCATTCCTGTTTTGAAACTGTGTCAAAAAGTTTAGAAAAACATTTAGTTTTTATTGTTGTGTATCATATAGGCATGAAGAACAGCTGTTACTACTTTATAAGTTACTCTGAGGAGGTAAATAAAAACCCTTAAGCTCCCATTTCTAACAGTGCTTTTTCATTAACTAAGTTGCTTGTTTTGCTTTACATCGAAGGGTGTTTTGATTTAGACTACAGGAAAGTTAAACTTAGTTTGGCTGGATTTGGAATTTACCAAGAAACAAGCCTTCAGGCAGACTGGTATGGAACTTTCTGGATTAGGTGAGCTGAAGTGGGAATACCCACCCTTTATATATATATATATATATATATGTTATATATATGTGTCATCTGCATATGACCCAAGGGAAAGCTTTGCTCTTTGCTGCTTGCTGTCAGGTCTCACTGGTGAACAGATCTATATTGTTGGTGCTGTCCCAGTTGTTGTCATTCTTCACTGACATCAGGACCCACCTTGTTTAGCCTTGCAACATACATGGACTGAGCCTCAGTGGCTCTCTAAGAACTCCAGGCCCTTGGGTAAATAGCGACTGCTAAGGCAGTATAGCCTGAACCCCTTCCTGGCCCCTCCTGTATGAAAACTGCCACTGTTTAGTTACCTAGTAAGCCAAACTAGTAAATCTCCCTTTAATACATCTTTTTTTATTCGATATATTCTTTATTTACATTTCACATGGTATCCCCTTTCCTAGATCCCCCCTTCCCAAAAGTCCCATAAGGCCTCTTCCCTTTTCCGTTACCCAATCACCCCCTTTCTGTTTCCCTGTCCTGGTATTCCCCTACACTGCTGCACTGAGCCTTTCCAGAACCAGGGACCTCTCCTTCCTTCTTCTTGGGCATCATTTGATATAGAATTGTTTCTTGGGTATTCTGAGCTTATCTCCTTGTACTAAGCTCTAGTCCAAGTGGATCAAGTACCTCTACATAAAACCAGACACCCTGAAACTAATAGAAAAGAAACTGGGGAAGAGCCTTGAGCACATGGACATAGGGGAAAATTTCCTGAACAGAATCCCAATAGTTTATGCTCTCAGATCAAGAATTGACAAATGGGACCTCATAAAATTACAAAGTTTCTGTAAGGCAAAGGACATTGTCAAAAGGACAAAATGGCAACCAACAAATTGAGAAAAGATCTTTACCAACCTTACATCCGATAGAGGGCTAATATCCGAGATATACAAAGAACTCAAGAAGGTAGACTCCAGAGAACCAAATAATCCTATTAAAAATGGGGTACAGAGCTAAACAAAGATTTTACACCTGAGGAATATCGAATGTCTGAGAAGCACCTAAAGAAATGTTTAACATACTTAGTTATCAGGGAAATGCAAATCAAAACAACCCTGAGATTTTACCTTACTCCAGTCAGAATGGCTAAGATCAAAAAGTCAGGAGAAAACAGGTGTTGGTGAGGATGTGGAGAAAGAGGAACACTCTTCCACTGCTAGTAGGGTTGCAAGATGGTACAACCATTCTGGAAATCAGTCTGGAGGTTCCTCAGAAACCTGGGCATGATACTACCAGAGGACCCTGTTACACCACTCCTGGGTATATACCCAGAGGATTCCCTAGTGTGTAATAAGGACACATACTCTACTATGTTCATAGCAGCCGTATTTATGATAGCCAGAAGCTGGAAAGAACCCAGATATCCATCAATGGAGGAATGGATACAGAAAATGTGGTATATTTACTATGGAATACTATTCAGCTATTAAAAACAATGAATTCATGAAATTCTTAGGCAAGTGGGTGGAACTGGAGAGTTGGGTCATCCTGAGAGAGGCGACCCAAACATAGAAGAACACACATGGTATGTACTCACTTTTAATACATCTATTGGCTCAGTTCTGTTCCTCCAGAGAACCCCGATTAACATAATCATAATATGACCCACTCGGAGTTATAAAAACAAATTTTGTTATTGTTTCAAAACCGAGTTTCTCTGTGAGGCCTTGCCTATCCTGGGACTAGGTCTGCAGACCAGGTTGGCCTCCAACTCACAGAGATCTGCCTGCCTCTTACTCCTGAGTTCTGAGATCAAAGACATGTGCCACCACTGCCCAGCTAAAAAGAATTACATTTAAGCCTTATATTCTGACTAATATACTCCATGAAGAAATAAAGTACTTATTGATTATACAAAAATAATCATGGTGGCACTAGATTTTGAAAAATAAAGGAAAATAAGATTTAGCTACTATATTACAAAGATTATATTCTTACTAGGATTACATGATTAATTCTGCGTCCATATGTTTTTTTTTGTGTGTTATTAAATAACAAATTTTAAGTTGCACACCACTTTATAAGATAGATATCCTCCAGAATTTTAAGTTAAACATTTGCAGTTTTAAAAAATTAGAGACCAGTCTCCCTCTTTAGCTTTGATAACAGCAAAATGAGATTATTTTTAAATGGCATCTATAAATAGTTACAGTACTTCTGTATAGTTGATTTAAGAGCATGAAAAATATTTGTTAGTCTGTCTTTTTATTGGTGAATTGAGTCCATTGATGTTAAGAGATATTAGGGAATAGTGATTGTTGCTTCCTGTCATTTTTGATGTTATTTTTATGTTTGTGTGGGTATCTTCTTTTGGGGTTGTTGGAAGAAGACTACTTTCTTGCTTTTTCTAGGGTGTAGTTTCACTCCTTGTGTTGGCATTTTCCAATTTGTAGACAGATATTGTGCAAATTTGGTTTTATCATGGAATATCTTGGTTTCTCCATCTATGATGATTGAGAGTTTTGCTGGGTAAAGCAGCCTAGGCTGGCATTTGTGTTCTCTTGGGGTCTGTATGAGGTCTGCCCAGGATCTTCTAGCTTTCATTGTCTCTGGTGAGAAGTCTGGTGTGATTCTGACAGATCTGCCTTTATAAGTTACTTGCCCTTTTTCCCTTACTGCTTTTAATATTCTTTCTTTGCTTAGTGAATTTGGTGTTTTGATTATTATGTGCTAGGAGGAATTTCTGTTCTGGTCCATTCTGTTTGGAGTTCTGTAGGCTTCTTGTATATTCATGGGCATCTCTTTCTTTAAGTTAGGGAAATTTTCTTCTGTAATTTTGTTGAAGATATTTCCTGGGCCTTTAAGTTGGAAATCTTTGCTCTCATCTATTCCCATAATCCTTAGGTTTGATCTTCTCATTGTGTCCTGGATTTCCTGGATGTTTTGGGTTACAAGCTTTATGCACTTTACATTTTCTTTGACTGTTGAGTCAATGTTTTCTATTGTGTTTTCAGCACCTGAGATTTTTTCTTCTGTCTCTTGTATTCTGTTCTTGATACTTGCATCCATGACTACCGAGTTCTTTCCAAGGTTTTCTATCTCCAGAGATGTCTCACTTTGTGATTTCTTTATTGTTTCTACTTCCACTTTTAGATCCTGGATGGTTTTGTTCAGTTCCTTCACTTGATTTTTCCTGTAATTCTTTAAGGGATTTTTGTGTTTCCTCTTTAAAGGCTTTTACCCATTGACCAATTTCTCCTGTATTTCTTTAAGGGAGTTATTTAAGTCCTTCTTGAAGCCCTCTATCAGTATCAGGAGATACAATTTTAAATCCAACTCTTGCTTTTCCCATGTATTGGGGTATCCGGGACTTGCTGAGATGGGAGAACTGGATTCTGGTGTTGCCAAGTAGCCTTGGCTTCTGTTGGTAGGGTTCTTATGCTTGCATTTCACCATCTGGTTATTTCTGGTGCTAGTTGGTCTTGCTGTCTCTGGCTGGAGCTTGTCCCTCCTCTGGGCCTGTAAGCTTGTGTCCATACTCCTGGGAGACCAACTCTCTTCTGTCAGGGTCTATGCATAGAAGGCTATGGAGCTGACTCACTCCCTGGTGCAAATGGCAGCCTGAAGACCTCTGTCCCACCTTCTTCACTGATCCTATATCCTGTGAGCTCCTAGCTATTCCCCTCCAGCAAGAAGGTAGAGATTGCACCTCTGTGCTCAGAAGTAAAAGCACTGCTGGCAGATCATTCTCTCCTGTCGGGTTGTGCACAGAAGGCTGTGGAATCACCCAACTCCCTGGTGCAAATGGCAGCAGGAAGACTTCCGTTCCAGCTGCCAGGATTACATATTTTGGTAACCTACAGTAATAGTGTAGTGTTCAACTTGTAAAAGAAAGAAAGAAAGAAAGAAAGAAAGAAAGAAAGAAAGAAAGAAAGAAAGAAAGAGCAAAAAAGAAAAAGGGAGGGGTATCAGATAAAAGACAAAATTTCCAGTAAGATGCTAATTTCAGATAATGGATATATATGGTGTGTATATGATGTGTGTGAGTGTGTGTGTGTATGTGTGTGTGTGTGTGTAGATGCTAATTTCAGATAATAGTATATACATATATGTGTGTGTGATATATATGTGTATGTGTGTATGTATGTGTGTATGTTTGTGTGTCTGTTCGATACAATGTATCACAGGTACATTCTTTTTTTTAAGAGTGTCTTTTTTTTTAGATTTATTTATTTTATTTATATGAGTACACTGTAGCTATCTTCAGACATATCAGAAGAGGGTATCAGATCCCATTACAGATGGTTGTGAGCCACCATGTGGTTGCTGGGAATTGAAGTCAGGACCTCTGGAAGAGCAGTCAGTGCTCTTAACCACTGAGCCATCTCTCCAGCCCTCACAGGTACATTCTTGCACTAAATAATACTAATTATTAACATGAAACTCAGTTTAAGCAAGGAGCTCTGAATTTTTATTTGATAATTTCATAAAGAATTTCTTAAAACTATTTTGGAGAGAAATCTAAGACTTTTTTTTTAACCAGTCACACCACTATTAACTGAAAAAGAGATGGATCTCAGAGTCCCTTGAAAAGGCTTGGCTCACCTATAAAGGATTTTCTACACATAACAAAAAACAAACCTAGAACTTCCTCCAGATCTAGATCATTTCCACAGTGTTTGGCTTATTTCCCATTCTGGCATATATATCACAAGTAATTTAATTTTAGGAATTTTTCATGTTTGAGAACAGTCTGAAATATAAAAATGAAGTAGAACTATTCTGAATAATAACCTTTCCTTCAAAATCTATACAATTTGTAATCAAAACCAAACACACACATATACCCATACCTTTTGAGCCAGTGCTATGATAGTTTTTTGCTATGTGTAGAAAATCCAAGCAAACTTGAATTTGTTAACATTTGAGCCTTATTTACTTGAGGGTAAGGGCATGATTTACACTCAAAACATGCAAACCCATGACAAATTTGATGGTGAGTCTGGCCATTTGCTTTCTTTTAGAAACTCAGAGGTGACTTTTTCTAGGTCAGCTCAGCCTTGAGGGCTCAGAGCTGGGCTAGCAGAAGCAGTATTCCTCTGCTGGACATCCTTGTATAGTGACTAAGCCATTGTGTAACTTTAAGGGGCAGCCATGCCTTTTGCTGCCATGCAAAATAGAAAGCCAAGCGTAGAAAGAAGGGCACGTGTGAAACAAGCTGGCAAATTCTTAGGTCGTTGATGATCTAGTTCTGAATTACAAGGCTTTGGAACAAAAGTTACTGCTCTTAATGTTTGCTTCCGTCCAGCAATCCTGAATCCTTACCCGAGAATTCTTTGGTCTTGCTGAAGGTAGTTTTAGTACATTCCCATCACTTGAATAATAATAATAAAAAAAAAAGACCAGAATTATGTAAACACTGACTTTAAAGTAATGTCTTAGAAATCACTGGCAAAGCCTGATAAGACTCCCGTTATAACATATATATTGAATTGGCATTTGTATGCACCAAAGTGTCTTTCTTCTGCTTCTACATTCTCGTTGGAATTTGCTTCAGGTTCTAAGTCTCTTAGGGTTTCAGTAACTGACAAATCTTCCCTGAATGCACCAAACTGAACACAGGGGATTACCTTCTAGTGCACATTGGATAAATAAATTTAACTTCCATTCACTTCTTATGTATAATGGCTTTCTCGAGATGGGCAATAAACCACATTGCTTAGTAGAAAATGTTCTCTCCTTCTTTGGAACGCATTGTAGACATATAATTGGAGAGGTGGTATAAAAGAATGGACGATAAGCTTCCAAACAACCCAGCCTAATTTAAAAAAAAAAAAAAAAAGGCAAAGGCTGAGGGACAGAGTGGCAGAGAAACAGACTGACTTAATGTTAAAAGGCCCTGCTTGGGCAATGGTGTGTGTGTGGGTGGGGGAGGGGACTTGTATTTTTAATTTCTTGTTTGTTTTATTTTGTTGTAATTAATTTACTTCGATGATTGTGGGAAAAGCTTTAAATTTTGTTTTCTGCTGCATCTAGGGCATTTGAAGAGCCACCTTCGTGTCTATATTTAGTTTTCTTCCTGCTAGAGTCACCACTTTTCTTTATCACTGTGCATGAAAGGCACACTCACTGGAGTACACAGTTCATTAGAGGTGTCTTTTGTAGACACATGTCTGCAAGCATCCATTTCACTTGACAACATCCAGAGATGGCACTCTTTGAATTGTGTTAAGATGTTTTCCTTAAAAAATTCATGAATTCATTGTTTTTAACTGCTGAATAGTACTCCATTGTGTATATATACCACATTTTCTGTATCCATTCCTCTACTGAGGGACATCTGGGTTCTTTCTAGCTTCTGGCTATTATAAATAAGGCTGCTATGAACATTGTAGAGCATGTGTCCTTATTGCATGCTGGGGAATCCTTTGGGTATATGCCCAGGAGAGGTATAGCAGGGTCCTCTGGAAGTGTCATATCCAGTTTTCTTAGGAACCGCCAGACTGATTTCCATAGTGGTTGTACCATCTTACAATCCCACCAGCAGTGGAGGAGTATTCCTCTTTCTCCACATCCTCACCAACACCTGCTGTCTCCTGAGTTTTTAACCTTAGCCATTCTAACTGGTGTGAGGTGAAATCTCAGGGTTGTTTTGATTTGCATTTCCCTAATGGCTAATGATGTTGAGCATTTCTTAAGGGGCTTCTTGGCCATCCGAATTTCTTCAGGTGATAGATGGAACTGGAAAATATCATCCTAAGTGAGGTAACTCAATCACAAAAGAATACACATGGAATGCAATCATTGATAAGTGGATATTAATTACCCCTGAAGCTCTGAATACTGAAGATACAATTAGCATATCAAATGATTCCCATGAAGAAGGAAGAAGAGGGCCCTAATCCTGGAAAGGCTTGATCCAGCATAGTAGGGGAGTACCAGGACAGAGAAAAGGGAGGGGGAAAGATAGAAGAATGGATGGGGAGAAGAGGACTTATGGGACATATGGGGAAGGGGAAACTGGGAAAGAGGAAAGCTTTTGGATTTTAAACAAAGAATATACAAAATAAAAATATATATTTAAAAAATATGTTTTCCTTACTTACAGTTAGAATCACAATTTACCATAAAATAAACACTTGGGTGGCCTGTACATGTCCATTTCTTGAATCTGAACTAATAGATTTAGACTAGATTAAAACATCAATACCCATGTTCTTGCATTAACATTTAGTTTCATTGTCTAGCAACAAAAACCCCTAGGGAGTGAATTTCCTAGTCTCCTTAGCTAAGTTCCAGGAGCTGGCTTCTTAATGTCCAGGAATGTTAGACAATCAGCTAGAGATGTAAGATGCAGCTCTGACCACAAGCAAGTCATGTGAGCAGTCTCCCGGGCAAAGGCAGAGAGGAGGGTGATGCAGAAAAAGTTCTCATCAAAAGTTTCCATCCTGGTCCTTCATAAAAGCATAGAATTCAGACTTGCAAAGAGAACCCAGTCCCAAGGACCAATGTCAGGTCCTCTGTACAAAAGCAGATTCAAACCTGCATAATGTGCTGGGTTCCTGTGCATCTGTGTCTGAGTTTTAAGGTAGACAACTCATCTTGGCATCTGGAGTAAAACAGATTTTGGGGAGGCTAGCTCTGTTTAAACATATGTTAGCTGAATGCAAATGAAGACACAATTGCTCTGAGGTGTGGTTGAAGAGAAGGTTTTTGTGATAGATATGAGGGCGAGAAAAGCCAGAAGCATCTGGAAGAGTCCAGACTGAACATGACCAAGAGAGTAGTAGACAGGGTCGTAGGGGTGATGGTTGGGTTAGGCAAGAGAGCGAAAGAAGACAGAGAGCCTAGGGAGGGGACCGATAGCCAAGAGTGAGCCAAGAGGGCAAAGAAGAACCAAAAAGTCAAGAAACCACATGACCAAAAGGGCTGAGTTATGTAGGAACCAGAAACTGGGGTAAGCAAAGAGCTAGAGAGGCTTAAGTCAGGAGAAATGCTGAGAGGAGCCAGGGCTATGTAGCAGGTACTTGCAGAAAGAGCCTGACAGCCAGCTCTGATTTGGTATGTTAACAGATACTTCAGTTAGCCATTTGTCCTGGAGTATTTGGGGGAACCTTATTGGCATGTTAACAGATACTTCAGTTAGCCATTTGTCCTGGAGTATTTGGGGGGACCTAACATTAGTAAGATGTGTGGTAGCTGTGCAGATGTTTTATCTTCTCTTAGGTCTGTCTGTCATCCTTATAGGGCTCTTTCGAAGTATGATTATTCTATTCGCAATGATCTCAGACTGAGTTTCTATTTTTTCTTTTCGTATAATAGAATTAAAGTAAATAATTTAATTAGTTAACAATCGTCTTACATGTGTTTCCTTGAGATATATATCAGAATGGGCTTTGAATTAAGAGATTTCATCACATGCTGGTTGCCAACATTCTAGTATGACAACATGAAATAAAAAAAAAAATACCACTAATCAAACCCAGTTTGCTCAACTATACTATTGATACAATAAGCTTTACTTTTCCAGGAAAAATATTTATGAGTAAACAAAAAGAGAGAGAGAGAGAAAGAGATTAATGTGAACATTACTAGAAATATGTTTGACACATGCTGAACAACTAGTCACTGTGGGTGAGTTATACACAGACTCATGTCTCAGTTTGACTTCATTTTCCACGTGGAAGACAGCTAATGTGATTTGTAGAAGACTAGAGTGCAGGACACAAGGCTTGAAGGAAGGAGTTCAGTTACTTGAGCAAAAAGTGGAGAATGCAGTCGCTGAGCACAAAGGTTCTCACTGCACTCCTCTTAGCACTTCTGTTGCTCTGATAAATGTTTTGAGCAGGGCTGGAGAGATGGCTCAGCAGTTAAGAGCACTGACTGCCCTTCAGAGGTCCAGAATTCAATTCCCAGCAACCACATGTGGCTCACAACCATCTGTAATGAGATCTGACGCCCCCTTCTGCTGTGTCTGAAGGCAGCAAGAGTGTACTCATACATAAAATAAATAAATCTTTAAAAATAAATGGTTTAAGCAAAAACAACTTAGAGAGGAAAGGGTTTATTTCAGCCTAGAGTTCCACATCACAGTCTACCACTTTGTGAAATCAGAACAGGAACTGAAACAGGGCAGGACCTCTGAGGCAGGAACTGATCGGAGACCGTGGAGGTATACTGCTACTCAACACCCTTTCTTATACCTCCCTGGACTCCCTGCCCAGAAATGGCACTGCTCACAATGGAATGGATCTTTCCATACCAATTATTTATTAATGAAATGTACTATGTACTTATTCACATGAAAATCTTACGGAAGCATTTTCTCTGGGGTTCCCTCTTCCCAAATGACTCTAGCTTGTGTCACGTGGTCACAAAACAAGCCAGGATATTGCATAATAATAGTATCCAGGTAGGAAGATGAAAAAAGAAGTCTTTGATACAGACTCTATGTTGCTTGTTGGAAAGGAGAAATATAAAAATAAATATAGTCAAATATTTCTTCAAAGATCATAT